>NW_024427983.1:0-46885 GCF_017562075.2 Anopheles merus | reverse complement strand
ACTGTTCAGAGTGACGATATTTTAGTTTCTAGGGATTCAGAATAAAGAAAACGACTGTTTAGAGTGACGATATTTTAGTTTCTAGGGAAACAGAATGAAGAAAACGACTGTTCAGAGTGAAGATATCTTAGTTTCTAGGGAAACAGAATGAAGAAAATGACTGTTCAGAGTGACGATATTTTAGTTTCTAGGGATTCAGAATGAAGAAAACGAACTGTTCAGAGTTAAGATATCTTTAGTTCTAGCTTCAGAATGAAGAACGACTGTTCAGATTGAACATATCTTAGTTTCTAGGGAAACAGAATGAAGAAAATGACTGTTCAGAGTGACGATATTTTAGTTCTAGGATTCAGAATGAAGAAAACGACTGTTCAGAGTGACGATATTTTAGTTTCTAGGGATTCAGATGAAGAAAACGACTGTTCAGAGTGAAGATATCTTAGTTTTTTTACGGATTCACAATGAAGAAAACGACTGTTCAGAGTTTAGATTTTATCTTAGTTTTACGGATTCAGAATGAAGACAACGACTGTTCAGAGTGTAGATATCTTAGTTTCTAGGGATTCAGAATGAAGAAACACTGTTCAGAGTGACGATATTTTAGTTTTCTAGGGATTCAGAATGAAGAAACGACTGTTCAGAGTGACGATATTTTAGTTTCTAGCGATTCAGAATGAAGAAATGACTGTTCCGAGTGAGATATCTTAGTTTTTTACGGATTCAGAATGAAGAAAACGACTGTTAGAGTGAACATATCTTAGTTTCTAGGGAACAGAATGAAGAAAACGACTGTTCAAGTGACGATATTTTAGTTTCTAGGATTCCTAATAAAGAAAACGCTGTTCAGAGTGAAGATATCTTAGTTTCTAGGGAAACAGAATGAAGCATACGACTGTTTCAGAATGAAGATATCTTAGTTTCTAGGATTCAGAATGAAGGAAACGCTGTTTAGAGTGACGATATCGTTGTTTCTACGGATTCAGAATGAAGAAAACGACTGTTCAGAGTTAAGATATCTTAGTTTCTACGGATTCAGAATGAAGAAAAACGACTGTTCAGAGTGAAACATATCTTAGTTTCTAGGGAAACAGATGAAGAAAACGACTGTTCAGAGTGACGATATTTTAGTTTCTAGGGATTCAGAATGAAAGAAACGACTGTTCAGAGTGAAGATATCTTAGTTTTCTAGGGAAACAGAATAAGCATACGACTGTTCAGAGTGAAGATTTGTAGTTTTCTAGGGATTCAGAATGAAAAAACGACTGGTTCAGATGACGATATTTTAGTTTCTAGGATTCGCTGACGACAATTTAGGCTTAAAAAGCAAAGCGTTGCTAGGTCAATAAATGCTGACTAGCTACGTTATGCAACGCGCCAGCGATGCGCGCTGGTTTAACGATTAAATGGAAAATAGGCTAAGAAGAATAGACTAAGAAAATATGCTGATCGACGACGGTCAGCATTTTTAGAGTATAAAATCAATTGAATAAACTAATGAATGATTATTTGCCAAGAACCAGTTGGTGCGTTATTATTGTGCTTAAGTCGGCGTGTACTGTGCCTGTCTTAAGCTGCTGCTCCGAAAGACACTTTCGTGTGCGCGACAAATGGTGGCTCCAGAGAGGACGCATCAACCAACGGTTCGGCAAGTAGTCAAATAAATCGGGAAATAAAAACCCGAAGTAGTAACAAGCCCGTAGAGGCGTGAATAGACCCCACAGCAACCCAAGCAGGGTTGTGATAGTGAAACAACGGCGACGGACGACGATCCGGCGTAGCCGATATACGACAGCCAGCCCAGGAAGAAGGGCCACGCACCAGTTGCCGACGAAGCAAAACCCGAGAAGCGCCTCGGCGGTGAGTGAGTGCAAAATAACTGTAAGTGCAACGACACAACAGTGAATAGAACGCGGTCATTACCGCTAGTGAAGTGACGCAATCGAAAGTGAACTCGATACTGCCAACGTATAAGGCAAATGCTGAACTAGTGAAAAGGTGACCAATACGTGTACGCCGCGAGCTTCGAAAGGTGCATCCGTTCTCGCAACACAACATGACACCGTCAGTTTAGCGCCAGTTGAAAAAAAAAAAACAGTTATCGTAAAACGCGTGCGTCGCAAGTATCGGACGTTAACTCCGACGAAACGTGATTATAAAAGTCTGCATAACGAAACACGTGTGCCGCGAGCTAAATATTGCATAAGGCATCCGACGCAGTGCAACGTAGGAAGAGCAAATTGATGAAATTAATTGTGACGAGTGTATCCATCGTGTGTATGACCGTCGTGTGTATGACCGCCGACCCACCGCTAAGAAAACATCGTTCCGGTTGAGTCAACCATCGTTCTCGGTTTGAGGGCAACCGGCACGTAATACAGAAGACGTCGTATTTGATCCTGAGAAGACCAACAAGCAGCAGTGAAGACATCACTCCCGATCCAGCCGTCCCTGACCAGCCGAATAGGAGTTGACTCTGCTGAAGCGGATCTGAACCAGGGTGAGTTCAAGATGGAATATGATTTTAAAAAGAATCCGAATGGGCACTGCAAATTATGCACGAACCCAGATGAGATAGGGAAACTGATAACTTGTATTGATTGCGACAGGTGGTTTCATTTGTCATGCTTAGATATAAAATCACCTGTTAAAGATTTTTTATGCAAAAAGTGTAAAGATAGGGAAGTTGAACGGCAGGAATATAGGTCAGCACTAATGCAAACGCAAAAACTGCTGAAAGAAAAAATGACAAATGAAGAAGAAAAAGAAAAAGAAAAAGTAGAATAGAAGAAGAGCTAAAACGGCTACAAGAAGAGATACAAAACAAAAAATCAGAAGAGGTCAATGAAAAACCAATGACAAGTTTAGACGTAAAACTGTTAACTCAGAGTTTAGACAAAATGGTTCAATCGTTGTGTTCTAAGGACTCGAAAGTAACACTTTCAAAGCTTCCAGATTTCGATGGAAGCTATAAATGCTGGCCTCAATTTAAACAAGCCTACGAAGAAACTTCCCGAGCCTGTAAGTTTTCAAATTTAGAAAACATGAATAGGCTGCAAAGGCATCTGAAAGGCGAAGCACTTCGTGCGGTTAGCGGGTTAATGCTTAACCCAGAAAACGTTCCGCTTGTATTAAACAGGCTCGACAAAATGTTTGGAAATGCTGAAAGCATTTACAAGTCTTTACTGTTAGAATTACTAGCAGTAAAGCACATAACGACAGATAATCCCTCAGCATTTTTAGAATTTTCCAACGCTTTGCGCAATCTCATTGATAACATGGTGTTGTTGAAACAAGAAGGTTTTTTGAATGATCAGAGGCTGCTAAACGATTTGACATCAAGGTTTTCAACCGAACTTCGGAACGAATGGTTGAAACACACAATAAGTAGGAAACAAGATAATAAGAATCTTACGCTAGAAGACCTAGCAGAATGGCTGAAACCCTCTGAAGAACTGGCCATTATACTGGCCGCGAACGAAGGAGTAGCCAAACAAGAAAGGTCGAACCGTCAAAACATGCAGCATCGTCATAAAGGGCCAGAAAAGGAAACGATATGTCTAATTTGTGGATTTCTTCATGAAACCACTCGTTGCCGACAATTGAACGGTAAGACGCCCGATGAAAAATTATCTCTTTTCATTCGGCATAGAATTTGCACCAATTGCTGCAAGTACAGCAACCATAACGCCCAAAACTGTCGCCTACCACCACAATGTAATGTATACGGTTGCGGCAAAAGGCATCATAGTATGTTTCATAAAAGAAATCTGGTAGAAGGGCAACCTACAAACAAAATAAATTGCCATCAGGAAAAGAATAATCTGTTCTATCAGATCGTGCCCATCACTTTGCACCACAATGAAAGAAAATTCGAAACTTATGCATTCATGGATCCTGGCTCTTCAACTAGCCTCATTTTGGAAAGTGTCCGAAAAGAACTAAACGTTCACGGACCAAAAAGACCGCTAACTCTCTCCTGGACGGACGGAAGCATTCAAAAAGAGACAGAAAGTAGGATAGTTCCCATAACAGTAGAGGGAGCTAACAAAAGAAAATTCCAAGTTAAAGGTCTCAGAAGTGTAAGGGAACTTAACCTTCCCGTTCAAAGCATAGATGCTCCGTTTTTGCAAAGAAAATTTAAACATTTGAAAGGCATTAGTATCTCTAGCTATGCAGATGCGAGGCCTACCGTGCTACTAGGCCTTCCACATTCGTATCTTTGCCATGGTGCAAAATATCGAGAAGGTAGACCAAACGAACCAATTGCCCATGAAACGAGGCTTGGTTGGGTCATTTTTGGGGGAACGAATACGCCAAATGTCACAGAGAACTCATTTGTGATGACAGAGACGTACGAAGAAGAAAACAAGAACATGATGCAAATCTTGCGTGGTTTCTTTTCTACAGAGGAATTTGGAGTTAAACCTACTCCAACCCGTGCCTCTGAAGAAGACAAAAGAGCGTTAAAGATTATGAAAGAAACGCTTAAAAATACTGGCGACGGATACGAAATTGGTTTAGTATGGAAAACCGACAATCCTAAATTGCCAGATAGTTACGGACAAGCGCTTACGCGCTTAAAAAGTCAAGAGAAGGCAATGGAAAGGGATCCAAACTTAAAATCATGGTATCATAAAGAAATAAACGCATACATTGAAAAGGGATATGCACGTAAGGCGACACCAATGGAACTGCTGCAATTGAACGGGAAAATAAACTATATTCCCCACTTTTCCGTGATAAACCATAATAAACCCATTCCCAAACCACGTTTAGTATTCGACGCGGCTGCAAAAAATCAAAATATATCCCTTAATTCTCAACTTCTTTCCGGCCCAGATCTTACTGCGTCCCTGTTCGGAGTGCTAGTCCGCTTCAGGGAACACAAAATAGGCTGTTCAGGAGATATCAAGGAAATGTATCACCAGGTAAAGGTGAGACGGGAAGATCAAGACGCTCAAAGATTTCTATTTCGAGAATCGCCTTCTGACGTTCCTCAAGTTTACGTTATGCAAGTGATGACATTTGGGGCAACTTGTTCACCAACTTGTGCTCAGTTTGTGAAGAACGAGAACGCACTGCGTTACAAAAATATTTATCCCCAGGCAGTAAAAGCGATTATTGAAAATCACTACGTAGATGACTACCTAGATAGTTATCCAGATATTGATACAGCCGTGAATACTATCTCGGAGGTGTGTAAAATACATGATGATGCTAAATTCTTTATGAGAAACTTCTTTTCCAACTCAAAAGAAGTAGAGAAAAGCATTCCAACCAACAGGTTATCTGAGAAAAGTGTACTTGGCATAGAGGAGAAAAATCAAAACTTCGATAAAGTTTTGGGATTGATTTGGGACAAAGAGTCTGACGTCTTTGCCTACAAGTTTAAAAAGGCAGATATTAAAAAATTAACGAAACGTCAGATGTTCTCATATATAATGAAAATCTACGATCCTCTAGGTCATCTTGCCAACATTACTGTTGAAGGTAAAATTTTGATGCAAGATCTTTGGAAAACTAAACTAGACTGGGATGACGAAATCACACAGTCCATAAAGGAAAAATGGGAAAACTGGATAAACCGAATCGAAAACTCGATCAACATATCTATACCTAGATGTTTTTCGATTGGAAATAACGTAAAGATCAGGGAGCTCCATACTTTCGTAGACGCGTCAGAAAAAGCCTTTGCCGCGGTTACGTATCTTAGGACAGTCCACGACTTAGGCATCGACATAAGTATCGTGGCCGCAAAATCAAGAGTCGCTCCTACCAAACCACTGTCGATCCCTAGGCTTGAATTGCAAGGGGCAGTGCTAGGCACTCGCCTAAACGAATCAATCAAGAGGGAATTGCGGTTAAAGGTTCAAACAGAATTCTTTTGGACCGATTCAAAAACAGTTCTAGCTTGGCTTAACTCAGAGCCTAGAACATATAATCAGTTCGTAGCCCTGAGAATCGGAGAAATTTTGGAGTTCAACTCTCCGAAGCAGTGGAACTGGGTAGCATCTGCAGAAAACCCTGCTGACGAAGCTACAAAAACTTGTAAGAAAAAGTCAATATGGTTAAATGGTCCCGACTTTCTCAAAAATTTAGAAATAAAAACACTAACACCAGACATTCCGGACACATTTGAAGACCGGAAAAGGGTAAACACTTCGAGAACAGTGGAAAGAATAGATTATGACGCCATTTCCGTCGAATGGTGTTCCAACTGGCACCGTCTAAAACGATCGGTAGCGTACGCACTAAAGTACTTGGATTGGTTAAAAAGTAAGGCTAAATCCCTGTCATTTTCGACAGCAATCGATAAAGCTACCCTTGACTTAGCTGAGCGCCACTTAATAAAAAAGGCTCAATGGGAAAGCTTTCAAACGGAGATGATACAACTCTCATTGAAGAACCCGATTAATGGCAGCAGTAAAGTTAGGTGCCTGTGCCCTATGTTGGACCAAGATGGGATCATGCGTTCTAGAGGAAGACTTGAACACGTTAAATTTCTTCAATTTAACGCACGTAGCCCTATTGTCCTACCAAAAGGGCATCACATTACAAACCTTATCCTACAACATTATCATGAGAGGTACTACCACCAGAAGAGCGAATCAGTGATGGTTGCAGTTCGTCAAAAATTCTGGGTGATAGATCTCAGAAGCAGTCTTAAGCACGTAATAAACAAATGTCAATACTGCAAAAACGCACGAGCTAAACCAATCCCACCAATAATGGCACCACTGCCAACATGTAGAACAGCAGTGTTTAAAAAACCATTTACGCATTGTGGAGTAGATTACTTCGGCCCCCTATTCGTTACGATAGGCAGACGGTCAGAAAAAAGGTGGGGTGTTATATTTACGTGTTTAACCACAAGAGCAATCCATATAGAAATAGCCATTGATCTAACGGCAAGCACCTTTATTGTTTGCTTAAAAAATTTGCAATACAGAAGAGGAAAGGTATCTTTCCTATACAGCGATAATGGGACCAACTTTGTCGGAGCCGACAATGAGATGAAACAAATAAGATATCGATGTGCCTCAGAAGGCATAGAATGGATCTTTAACCCACCAGGCGCCCCTCATTTTGGAGGTGCGTGGGAGCGAATGGTTGGAGAAATCAAGAGTCTGCTTCCCATGGCTGAGAGTTATAAAGAACACGTTCTCAGATCAATACTAACTGAGATAGAGTTCCTAACAAATAATCGACCATTGACTCACTTAACACTAGAACGAGAAGATGACGAGCCCCTAACTCCAGCTCATTTCTTGCTAGGTTGTTCCGGCGAGGCAGAGCCGAATATCTCAGATATCACCAAAACAGAATTGGTACGGTCCGATTGGAAAAGGGCCCAGGCAATCACACAACAATATTGGCGACGGTGGATAGCTGAGTATCTCCCAAAGCTTTCTAAACGAGAGAAGTGGACTCAACCGGCCAAACCATTACAAATAGGCGATATTGTCACGTTTCCCGATGAACAAAGGAAAGGAAAATGGTTTAAAGGCCGAATCTGCGAGCTGGTAACTGGCGTAGACGGACAGACTCGTTCAGCACGAATCAAAGTAGGTAATAATTTAGTTAACAGGCCAACTGTAAAACTAGCAGTACTCGAGGTAAAACGAGATCAAACATTTTCAAATTGGGGAAAAAGGAAAGAAACAAATCTTAACGTTATAAAAGCTAAAGCAGAAGAACTAGCAAGTCAAATACCAAAAAGGAAAAAGCTCAAAATTAGGCCCGTATCATGGAGCTCATCCTTAAAATAACAATATACATAGCCGCACTGTTTAGAGTCGAATGCTTATCGATCGTACCTATCCCTGAACCAGGAATATATTTTGATCATATTGGGACACTCCTATTAAAAAAAGGAGCATGGGAAACGACATTCCATACGGGGACACGTCCGGAAAATGATACGGATACGTTACAAACGTTGAAAAAACACTTAACCATAGTATTGAACTCCGTTAATAGTACGGACTCTGAACTCTCGGATCTAAAAGTTACACTTCAGCACGAATGCAACCATGCAATTCAACTAATCCAAGGAATAAGTCACAAAAGGACAAAACGCTCCCGGGGAATATTTGGTATACTAAAAGATTTCATGTTCGGGGGAGACGACATAGACGAGCAATTAGCAGCCTTCAGAGCAGCAGAGGATACAAAAATTACACATGTGTCCGAACGTTTGACCCAAACAAATAAAAAACACAATGAGTTAACAGAAAATTTACGTCACCGAATAGACAAACTCTATGATGGTATAGATGTTCTCAGCAAGGAATTTAAGCATAACAAAAATGAAGTTCTAACAAAGTATATACAAGAAACGATCATGCTTACAACCGCTCTAGTACAAGACATGATAAATAAGTATCACGAAATAGATTCAACCAAATTATATTTAGAGGACGAAGAGATGTTAAAACAAACTATACGAAGAAAGATGGCAAGTCATTATAACGTTTTAGAATACTCGGAAATAACCAATAGGAGAATAGAAGAGGGTGAAATAGTCTTTTCTATCAAAAACATAATTGTATCGATAGAAAATTACGAGATGTTTAAAGTCATAGCCATTCCAAACTTTGCCAATCATACGATTTTAGACATACATGAAAAAATAATAGCCATCAACGAAACTAGTTACTTATACCCGAAGGAAATTTTTAAACTGAACGAATCGCACTACATATCTTCTGAGAAAATAATACAACGAGAACCAGACTGCATAGCATCAGCATTACTACACACAGAAAGTGGTACCAGATGTAGTTCAAAGGAAATAGGGCCAGAAGTCACTGAATTTATACAACTTACAAATCCAAACAGTATTCTGTTCTTCTCTACCAACCCTGATAAGATATTACTAAAATGTAACAAAACACTCACTACCCCAAGCTGCTCAATCGGAATCATAACCTTGTCACTAGACTGTAGCATTTTGACGAGCAAGTTCGAAATACAACCGACGATGCTAATAAAATCTGAGCAAGTCAGAGCATATTTTAAACCCATGTTAAATTTAAGCATATCAAAAGAAGATAAGTCTAACGAAGTAGAATCGGTAACTAGTAACTATGTACTTTTCTCAATAACCATACTAAGTGTTTCTATTACGGTCATCTTGGTTTCCGCGATGTTAATCAAGAAATATCTAAAACAAAATATTGGTCCTCCTCCATGCAGGCCACCCACTTTAAACCTAGAATTGTAACTCCCCTACGAGGACTTACGGGGGGAGGGATGTCGCTGACGACAATTTAGGCTTAAAAAACAAAGCGTTGCTAGGTCAATAAATGCTGACTAGCTACGTTATGCAACGCGCCAGCGATGCGCGCTGGTTTAACGATTAAATGGAAAATAGGCTAAGAAGAATAGACTAAGAAAAATATGCTGATCGACGACGGTCAGCATTTTTAGAGTATAAAATCAATTGAATAAACTAATGAATGGATTACTTGCCAAGAACCAGTTGGTGCGTTAATTATTGTGCTTAAGTCGGCGTGTACTGTGCCTGTCTTAAGCTGCTGCTCCGAAAGACACTTTCGTGTGCGCGACAATGTGTATAAAGGGTAATATGACCCAGAATGAAACTTTTTCGTCACCAAGATCCTTGTTATTGTGTCCCAGGGCTTTGATTTGCTTATTCAAGAAGCCTCAATGATATAAGAACGATAATGGATGACCTTGCATTTTCGTCAAAATTTCAAGCATGGCCATAGGGACGGGCGAGAAAGCTCAAGTGATGTAGTTGAATGTTCCTTCAAATGGCCATAACTTCGTAACCATGTGTTCTAGCGTGATGATTAAGATAGTTTTGGAAAGGTATTGAAGTGGTCTACAAGATCCGCACATAGGTTTAAAGATAAGACTCACTGGTAGCCGAGTAAATGGCCTGTGAAGGCATTGTACTCGGGAAAACCTGTCAATTTGAGCATGTGTATAAAGGGTAATATGACCCAGAATGAAACTTTTTCGTCACCAAGATCCTTGTTATTGTGTCCCAGGGCTTTGATTTGCTTATTCAAGAAGCCTCAATGATATAAGAACGATAATGGATGACCTTGCATTTTCGTCAAAATTTCAAGCATGGCCATAGGGACGGGCGAGAAAGCTCAAGTGATGTAGTTGAATGTTCCTTCAAATGGCCATAACTTCGTAACCATGTGTTCTAGCGTGATGATTAAGATAGTTTTGGAAAGGTATTGAAGTGGTCTACAAGATCCGCACATAGGTTTAAAGATAAGACTCACTGGTAGCCGAGTAAATGGCCTGTGAAGGCATTGTACTCGGGAAAACCTGTCAATTTGAGCATGTGTATAAAGGGTAATATGACCCAGAATGAAACTTTTTCGTCACCAAGATCCTTGTTATTGTGTCCCAGGGCTTTGATTTGCTTATTCAAGAAGCCTCAATGATATAAGAACGATAATGGATGACCTTGCATTTTCGTCAAAATTTCAAGCATGGCCATAGGGACGGGCGAGAAAGCTCAAGTGATGTAGTTGAATGTTCCTTCAAATGGCCATAACTTCGTAACCATGTGTTCTAGCGTGATGATTAAGATAGTTTTGGAAAGGTATTGAAGTGGTCTACAAGATCCGCACATAGGTTTAAAGATAAGACTCACTGGTAGCCGAGTAAATGGCCTGTGAAGGCATTGTACTCGGGAAAACCTGTCAATTTGAGCATGTGTATAAAGGGTAATATGACCCAGAATGAAACTTTTTCGTCACCAAGATCCTTGTTATTGTGTCCCAGGGCTTTGATTTGCTTATTCAAGAAGCCTCAATGATATAAGAACGATAATGGATGACCTTGCATTTTCGTCAAAATTTCAAGCATGGCCATAGGGACGGGCGAGAAAGCTCAAGTGATGTAGTTGAATGTTCCTTCAAATGGCCATAACTTCGTAACCATGTGTTCTAGCGTGATGATTAAGATAGTTTTGGAAAGGTATTGAAGTGGTCTACAAGATCCGCACATAGGTTTAAAGATAAGACTCACTGGTAGCCGAGTAAATGGCCTGTGAAGGCATTGTACTCGGGAAAACCTGTCAATTTGAGCATGTGTATAAAGGGTAATATGACCCAGAATGAAACTTTTTCGTCACCAAGATCCTTGTTATTGTGTCCCAGGGCTTTGGTTTGCTTATTCAAGAAGCCTCAATGATATAAGAACGATAATGGATGACCTTGCATTTTCGTCAAAATTTCAAGCATGGCCATAGGGACGGGCGAGAAAGCTCAAGTGATGTAGTTGAATGTTCCTTCAAATGGCCATAACTTCGTAACCATGTGTTCTAGCGTGATGATTAAGATAGTTTTGGAAAGGTATTGAAGTGGTCTACAAGATCCGCACATAGGTTTAAAGATAAGACTCACTGGTAGCCGAGTAAATGGCCTGTGAAGGCATTGTACTCGGGAAAACCTGTCAATTTGAGCATGTGTATAAAGGGTAATATGACCCAGAATGAAACTTTTTCGTCACCAAGATCCTTGTTATTGTGTCCCAGGGCTTTGATTTGCTTATTCAAGAAGCCTCAATGATATAAGAACGATAATGGATGACCTTGCATTTTCGTCAAAATTTCAAGCATGGCCATAGGGACGGGCGAGAAAGCTCAAGTGATGTAGTTGAATGTTCCTTCAAATGGCCATAACTTCGTAACCATGTGTTCTAGCGTGATGATTAAGATAGTTTTGGAAAGGTATTGAAGTGGTCTACAAGATCCGCACATAGGTTTAAAGATAAGACTCACTGGTAGCCGAGTAAATGGCCTGTGAAGGCATTGTACTCGGGAAAACCTGTCAATTTGAGCATGTGTATAAAGGGTAATATGACCCAGAATGAAACTTTTTCGTCACCAAGATCCTTGTTATTGTGTCCCAGGGCTTTGATTTGCTTATTCAAGAAGCCTCAATGATATAAGAACGATAATGGATGACCTTGCATTTTCGTCAAAATTTCAAGCATGGCCATAGGGACGGGCGAGAAAGCTCAAGTGATGTAGTTGAATGTTCCTTCAAATGGCCATAACTTCGTAACCATGTGTTCTAGCGTGATGATTAAGATAGTTTTGGAAAGGTATTGAAGTGGTCTACAAGATCCGCACATAGGTTTAAAGATAAGACTCACTGGTAGCCGAGTAAATGGCCTGTGAAGGCATTGTACTCGGGAAAACCTGTCAATTTGAGCATGTGTATAAAGGGTAATATGACCCAGAATGAAACTTTTTCGTCACCAAGATCCTTGTTATTGTGTCCCAGGGCTTTGATTTGCTTATTCAAGAAGCCTCAATGATATAAGAACGATAATGGATGACCTTGCATTTTCGTCAAAATTTCAAGCATGGCCATAGGGACGGGCGAGAAAGCTCAAGTGATGTAGTTGAATGTTCCTTCAAATGGCCATAACTTCGTAACCATGTGTTCTAGCGTGATGATTAAGATAGTTTTGGAAAGGTATTGAAGTGGTCTACAAGATCCGCACATAGGTTTAAAGATAAGACTCACTGGTAGCCGAGTAAATGGCCTGTGAAGGCATTGTACTCGGGAAAACCTGTCAATTTGAGCATGTGTATAAAGGGTAATATGACCCAGAATGAAACTTTTTCGTCACCAAGATCCTTGTTATTGTGTCCCAGGGCTTTGATTTGCTTATTCAAGAAGCCTCAATGATATAAGAACGATAATGGATGACCTTGCATTTTCGTCAAAATTTCAAGCATGGCCATAGGGACGGGCGAGAAAGCTCAAGTGATGTAGTTGAATGTTCCTTCAAATGGCCATAACTTCGTAACCATGTGTTCTAGCGTGATGATTAAGATAGTTTTGGAAAGGTATTGAAGTGGTCTACAAGATCCGCACATAGGTTTAAAGATAAGACTCACTGGTAGCCGAGTAAATGGCCTGTGAAGGCATTGTACTCGGGAAAACCTGTCAATTTGAGCATGTGTATAAAGGGTAATATGACCCAGAATGAAACTTTTTCGTCACCAAGATCCTTGTTATTGTGTCCCAGGGCTTTGATTTGCTTATTCAAGAAGCCTCAATGATATAAGAACGATAATGGATGACCTTGCATTTTCGTCAAAATTTCAAGCATGGCCATAGGGACGGGCGAGAAAGCTCAAGTGATGTAGTTGAATGTTCCTTCAAATGGCCATAACTTCGTAACCATGTGTTCTAGCGTGATGATTAAGATAGTTTTGGAAAGGTATTGAAGTGGTCTACAAGATCCGCACATAGGTTTAAAGATAAGACTCACTGGTAGCCGAGTAAATGGCCTGTGAAGGCATTGTACTCGGGAAAACCTGTCAATTTGAGCATGTGTATAAAGGGTAATATGACCCAGAATGAAACTTTTTCGTCACCAAGATCCTTGTTATTGTGTCCCAGGGCTTTGATTTGCTTATTCAAGAAGCCTCAATGATATAAGAACGATAATGGATGACCTTGCATTTTCGTCAAAATTTCAAGCATGGCCATAGGGACGGGCGAGAAAGCTCAAGTGATGTAGTTGAATGTTCCTTCAAATGGCCATAACTTCGTAACCATGTGTTCTAGCGTGATGATTAAGATAGTTTTGGAAAGGTATTGAAGTGGTCTACAAGATCCGCACATAGGTTTAAAGATAAGACTCACTGGTAGCCGAGTAAATGGCCTGTGAAGGCATTGTACTCGGGAAAACCTGTCAATTTGAGCATGTGTATAAAGGGTAATATGACCCAGAATGAAACTTTTTCGTCACCAAGATCCTTGTTATTGTGTCCCAGGGCTTTGATTTGCTTATTCAAGAAGCCTCAATGATATAAGAACGATAATGGATGACCTTGCATTTTCGTCAAAATTTCAAGCATGGCCATAGGGACGGGCGAGAAAGCTCAAGTGATGTAGTTGAATGTTCCTTCAAATGGCCATAACTTCGTAACCATGTGTTCTAGCGTGATGATTAAGATAGTTTTGGAAAGGTATTGAAGTGGTCTACAAGATCCGCACATAGGTTTAAAGATAAGACTCACTGGTAGCCGAGTAAATGGCCTGTGAAGGCATTGTACTCGGGAAAACCTGTCAATTTGAGCATGTGTATAAAGGGTAATATGACCCAGAATGAAACTTTTTCGTCACCAAGATCCTTGTTATTGTGTCCCAGGGCTTTGATTTGCTTATTCAAGAAGCCTCAATGATATAAGAACGATAATGGATGACCTTGCATTTTCGTCAAAATTTCAAGCATGGCCATAGGGACGGGCGAGAAAGCTCAAGTGATGTAGTTGAATGTTCCTTCAAATGGCCATAACTTCGTAACCATGTGTTCTAGCGTGATGATTAAGATAGTTTTGGAAAGGTATTGAAGTGGTCTACAAGATCCGCACATAGGTTTAAAGATAAGACTCACTGGTAGCCGAGTAAATGGCCTGTGAAGGCATTGTACTCGGGAAAACCTGTCAATTTGAGCATGTGTATAAAGGGTAATATGACCCAGAATGAAACTTTTTCGTCACCAAGATCCTTGTTATTGTGTCCCAGGGCTTTGATTTGCTTATTCAAGAAGCCTCAATGATATAAGAACGATAATGGATGACCTTGCATTTTCGTCAAAATTTCAAGCATGGCCATAGGGACGGGCGAGAAAGCTCAAGTGATGTAGTTGAATGTTCCTTCAAATGGCCATAACTTCGTAACCATGTGTTCTAGCGTGATGATTAAGATAGTTTTGGAAAGGTATTGAAGTGGTCTACAAGATCCGCACATAGGTTTAAAGATAAGACTCACTGGTAGCCGAGTAAATGGCCTGTGAAGGCATTGTACTCGGGAAAACCTGTCAATTTGAGCATGTGTATAAAGGGTAATATGACCCAGAATGAAACTTTTTCGTCACCAAGATCCTTGTTATTGTGTCCCAGGGCTTTGATTTGCTTATTCAAGAAGCCTCAATGATATAAGAACGATAATGGATGACCTTGCATTTTCGTCAAAATTTCAAGCATGGCCATAGGGACGGGCGAGAAAGCTCAAGTGATGTAGTTGAATGTTCCTTCAAATGGCCATAACTTCGTAACCATGTGTTCTAGCGTGATGATTAAGATAGTTTTGGAAAGGTATTGAAGTGGTCTACAAGATCCGCACATAGGTTTAAAGATAAGACTCACTGGTAGCCGAGTAAATGGCCTGTGAAGGCATTGTACTCGGGAAAACCTGTCAATTTGAGCATGTGTATAAAGGGTAATATGACCCAGAATGAAACTTTTTCGTCACCAAGATCCTTGTTATTGTGTCCCAGGGCTTTGGTTTGCTTATTCAAGAAGCCTCAATGATATAAGAACGATAATGGATGACCTTGCATTTTCGTCAAAATTTCAAGCATGGCCATAGGGACGGGCGAGAAAGCTCAAGTGATGTAGTTGAATGTTCCTTCAAATGGCCATAACTTCGTAACCATGTGTTCTAGCGTGATGATTAAGATAGTTTTGGAAAGGTATTGAAGTGGTCTACAAGATCCGCACATAGGTTTAAAGATAAGACTCACTGGTAGCCGAGTAAATGGCCTGTGAAGGCATTGTACTCGGGAAAACCTGTCAATTTGAGCATGTGTATAAAGGGTAATATGACCCAGAATGAAACTTTTTCGTCACCAAGATCCTTGTTATTGTGTCCCAGGGCTTTGATTTGCTTATTCAAGAAGCCTCAATGATATAAGAACGATAATGGATGACCTTGCATTTTCGTCAAAATTTCAAGCATGGCCATAGGGACGGGCGAGAAAGCTCAAGTGATGTAGTTGAATGTTCCTTCAAATGGCCATAACTTCGTAACCATGTGTTCTAGCGTGATGATTAAGATAGTTTTGGAAAGGTATTGAAGTGGTCTACAAGATCCGCACATAGGTTTAAAGATAAGACTCACTGGTAGCCGAGTAAATGGCCTGTGAAGGCATTGTACTCGGGAAAACCTGTCAATTTGAGCATGTGTATAAAGGGTAATATGACCCAGAATGAAACTTTTTCGTCACCAAGATCCTTGTTATTGTGTCCCAGGGCTTTGGTTTGCTTATTCAAGAAGCCTCAATGATATAAGAACGATAATGGATGACCTTGCATTTTCGTCAAAATTTCAAGCATGGCCATAGGGACGGGCGAGAAAGCTCAAGTGATGTAGTTGAATGTTCCTTCAAATGGCCATAACTTCGTAACCATGTGTTCTAGCGTGATGATTAAGATAGTTTTGGAAAGGTATTGAAGTGGTCTACAAGATCCGCACATAGGTTTAAAGATAAGACTCACTGGTAGCCGAGTAAATGGCCTGTGAAGGCATTGTACTCGGGAAAACCTGTCAATTTGAGCATGTGTATAAAGGGTAATATGACCCAGAATGAAACTTTTTCGTCACCAAGATCCTTGTTATTGTGTCCCAGGGCTTTGGTTTGCTTATTCAAGAAGCCTCAATGATATAAGAACGATAATGGATGACCTTGCATTTTCGTCAAAATTTCAAGCATGGCCATAGGGACGGGCGAGAAAGCTCAAGTGATGTAGTTGAATGTTCCTTCAAATGGCCATAACTTCGTAACCATGTGTTCTAGCGTGATGATTAAGATAGTTTTGGAAAGGTATTGAAGTGGTCTACAAGATCCGCACATAGGTTTAAAGATAAGACTCACTGGTAGCCGAGTAAATGGCCTGTGAAGGCATTGTACTCGGGAAAACCTGTCAATTTGAGCATGTGTATAAAGGGTAATATGACCCAGAATGAAACTTTTTCGTCACCAAGATCCTTGTTATTGTGTCCCAGGGCTTTGATTTGCTTATTCAAGAAGCCTCAATGATATAAGAACGATAATGGATGACCTTGCATTTTCGTCAAAATTTCAAGCATGGCCATAGGGACGGGCGAGAAAGCTCAAGTGATGTAGTTGAATGTTCCTTCAAATGGCCATAACTTCGTAACCATGTGTTCTAGCGTGATGATTAAGATAGTTTTGGAAAGGTATTGAAGTGGTCTACAAGATCCGCACATAGGTTTAAAGATAAGACTCACTGGTAGCCGAGTAAATGGCCTGTGAAGGCATTGTACTCGGGAAAACCTGTCAATTTGAGCATGTGTATAAAGGGTAATATGACCCAGAATGAAACTTTTTCGTCACCAAGATCCTTGTTATTGTGTCCCAGGGCTTTGGTTTGCTTATTCAAGAAGCCTCAATGATATAAGAACGATAATGGATGACCTTGCATTTTCGTCAAAATTTCAAGCATGGCCATAGGGACGGGCGAGAAAGCTCAAGTGATGTAGTTGAATGTTCCTTCAAATGGCCATAACTTCGTAACCATGTGTTCTAGCGTGATGATTAAGATAGTTTTGGAAAGGTATTGAAGTGGTCTACAAGATCCGCACATAGGTTTAAAGATAAGACTCACTGGTAGCCGAGTAAATGGCCTGTGAAGGCATTGTACTCGGGAAAACCTGTCAATTTGAGCATGTGTATAAAGGGTAATATGACCCAGAATGAAACTTTTTCGTCACCAAGATCCTTGTTATTGTGTCCCAGGGCTTTGGTTTGCTTATTCAAGAAGCCTCAATGATATAAGAACGATAATGGATGACCTTGCATTTTCGTCAAAATTTCAAGCATGGCCATAGGGACGGGCGAGAAAGCTCAAGTGATGTAGTTGAATGTTCCTTCAAATGGCCATAACTTCGTAACCATGTGTTCTAGCGTGATGATTAAGATAGTTTTGGAAAGGTATTGAAGTGGTCTACAAGATCCGCACATAGGTTTAAAGATAAGACTCACTGGTAGCCGAGTAAATGGCCTGTGAAGGCATTGTACTCGGGAAAACCTGTCAATTTGAGCATGTGTATAAAGGGTAATATGACCCAGAATGAAACTTTTTCGTCACCAAGATCCTTGTTATTGTGTCCCAGGGCTTTGGTTTGCTTATTCAAGAAGCCTCAATGATATAAGAACGATAATGGATGACCTTGCATTTTCGTCAAAATTTCAAGCATGGCCATAGGGACGGGCGAGAAAGCTCAAGTGATGTAGTTGAATGTTCCTTCAAATGGCCATAACTTCGTAACCATGTGTTCTAGCGTGATGATTAAGATAGTTTTGGAAAGGTATTGAAGTGGTCTACAAGATCCGCACATAGGTTTAAAGATAAGACTCACTGGTAGCCGAGTAAATGGCCTGTGAAGGCATTGTACTCGGGAAAACCTGTCAATTTGAGCATGTGTATAAAGGGTAATATGACCCAGAATGAAACTTTTTCGTCACCAAGATCCTTGTTATTGTGTCCCAGGGCTTTGATTTGCTTATTCAAGAAGCCTCAATGATATAAGAACGATAATGGATGACCTTGCATTTTCGTCAAAATTTCAAGCATGGCCATAGGGACGGGCGAGAAAGCTCAAGTGATGTAGTTGAATGTTCCTTCAAATGGCCATAACTTCGTAACCATGTGTTCTAGCGTGATGATTAAGATAGTTTTGGAAAGGTATTGAAGTGGTCTACAAGATCCGCACATAGGTTTAAAGATAAGACTCACTGGTAGCCGAGTAAATGGCCTGTGAAGGCATTGTACTCGGGAAAACCTGTCAATTTGAGCATGTGTATAAAGGGTAATATGACCCAGAATGAAACTTTTTCGTCACCAAGATCCTTGTTATTGTGTCCCAGGGCTTTGATTTGCTTATTCAAGAAGCCTCAATGATATAAGAACGATAATGGATGACCTTGCATTTTCGTCAAAATTTCAAGCATGGCCATAGGGACGGGCGAGAAAGCTCAAGTGATGTAGTTGAATGTTCCTTCAAATGGCCATAACTTCGTAACCATGTGTTCTAGCGTGATGATTAAGATAGTTTTGGAAAGGTATTGAAGTGGTCTACAAGATCCGCACATAGGTTTAAAGATAAGACTCACTGGTAGCCGAGTAAATGGCCTGTGAAGGCATTGTACTCGGGAAAACCTGTCAATTTGAGCATGTGTATAAAGGGTAATATGACCCAGAATGAAACTTTTTCGTCACCAAGATCCTTGTTATTGTGTCCCAGGGCTTTGTTTGCTTATTCAAGAAGCCTCAATGATATAAGAACGATAATGGATGACCTTGCATTTTCGTCAAAATTTCAAGCATGGCCATAGGGACGGGCGAGAAAGCTCAAGTGATGTAGTTGAATGTTCCTTCAAATGGCCATAACTTCGTAACCATGTGTTCTAGCGTGATGATTAAGATAGTTTTGGAAAGGTATTGAAGTGGTCTACAAGATCCGCACATAGGTTTAAAGATAAGACTCACTGGTAGCCGAGTAAATGGCCTGTGAAGGCATTGTACTCGGGAAAACCTGTCAATTTGAGCATGTGTATAAAGGGTAATATGACCCAGAATGAAACTTTTTCGTCACCAAGATCCTTGTTATTGTGTCCCAGGGCTTTGGTTTGCTTATTCAAGAAGCCTCAATGATATAAGAACGATAATGGATGACCTTGCATTTTCGTCAAAATTTCAAGCATGGCCATAGGGACGGGCGAGAAAGCTCAAGTGATGTAGTTGAATGTTCCTTCAAATGGCCATAACTTCGTAACCATGTGTTCTAGCGTGATGATTAAGATAGTTTTGGAAAGGTATTGAAGTGGTCTACAAGATCCGCACATAGGTTTAAAGATAAGACTCACTGGTAGCCGAGTAAATGGCCTGTGAAGGCATTGTACTCGGGAAAACCTGTCAATTTGAGCATGTGTATAAAGGGTAATATGACCCAGAATGAAACTTTTTCGTCACCAAGATCCTTGTTATTGTGTCCCAGGGCTTTGGTTTGCTTATTCAAGAAGCCTCAATGATATAAGAACGATAATGGATGACCTTGCATTTTCGTCAAAATTTCAAGCATGGCCATAGGGACGGGCGAGAAAGCTCAAGTGATGTAGTTGAATGTTCCTTCAAATGGCCATAACTTCGTAACCATGTGTTCTAGCGTGATGATTAAGATAGTTTTGGAAAGGTATTGAAGTGGTCTACAAGATCCGCACATAGGTTTAAAGATAAGACTCACTGGTAGCCGAGTAAATGGCCTGTGAAGGCATTGTACTCGGGAAAACCTGTCAATTTGAGCATGTGTATAAAGGGTAATATGACCCAGAATGAAACTTTTTCGTCACCAAGATCCTTGTTATTGTGTCCCAGGGCTTTGATTTGCTTATTCAAGAAGCCTCAATGATATAAGAACGATAATGGATGACCTTGCATTTTCGTCAAAATTTCAAGCATGGCCATAGGGACGGGCGAGAAAGCTCAAGTGATGTAGTTGAATGTTCCTTCAAATGGCCATAACTTCGTAACCATGTGTTCTAGCGTGATGATTAAGATAGTTTTGGAAAGGTATTGAAGTGGTCTACAAGATCCGCACATAGGTTTAAAGATAAGACTCACTGGTAGCCGAGTAAATGGCCTGTGAAGGCATTGTACTCGGGAAAACCTGTCAATTTGAGCATGTGTATAAAGGGTAATATGACCCAGAATGAAACTTTTTCGTCACCAAGATCCTTGTTATTGTGTCCCAGGGCTTTGATTTGCTTATTCAAGAAGCCTCAATGATATAAGAACGATAATGGATGACCTTGCATTTTCGTCAAAATTTCAAGCATGGCCATAGGGACGGGCGAGAAAGCTCAAGTGATGTAGTTGAATGTTCCTTCAAATGGCCATAACTTCGTAACCATGTGTTCTAGCGTGATGATTAAGATAGTTTTGGAAAGGTATTGAAGTGGTCTACAAGATCCGCACATAGGTTTAAAGATAAGACTCACTGGTAGCCGAGTAAATGGCCTGTGAAGGCATTGTACTCGGGAAAACCTGTCAATTTGAGCATGTGTATAAAGGGTAATATGACCCAGAATGAAACTTTTTCGTCACCAAGATCCTTGTTATTGTGTCCCAGGGCTTTGATTTGCTTATTCAAGAAGCCTCAATGATATAAGAACGATAATGGATGACCTTGCATTTTCGTCAAAATTTCAAGCATGGCCATAGGGACGGGCGAGAAAGCTCAAGTGATGTAGTTGAATGTTCCTTCAAATGGCCATAACTTCGTAACCATGTGTTCTAGCGTGATGATTAAGATAGTTTTGGAAAGGTATTGAAGTGGTCTACAAGATCCGCACATAGGTTTAAAGATAAGACTCACTGGTAGCCGAGTAAATGGCCTGTGAAGGCATTGTACTCGGGAAAACCTGTCAATTTGAGCATGTGTATAAAGGGTAATATGACCCAGAATGAAACTTTTTCGTCACCAAGATCCTTGTTATTGTGTCCCAGGGCTTTGGTTTGCTTATTCAAGAAGCCTCAATGATATAAGAACGATAATGGATGACCTTGCATTTTCGTCAAAATTTCAAGCATGGCCATAGGGACGGGCGAGAAAGCTCAAGTGATGTAGTTGAATGTTCCTTCAAATGGCCATAACTTCGTAACCATGTGTTCTAGCGTGATGATTAAGATAGTTTTGGAAAGGTATTGAAGTGAGTCACAAGAAAACCTGTCAGCATAGCTTTGATTTGCTTATTCAAGAAGCCTCAATGATATAAGAACGATAATGGATGACCTTGCATTTTCGTCAAAATTTCAAGCATGGCCATAGGGACGGGCGAGAAAGCTCAAGTGATGTAGTTGAATGTTCCTTCAAATGGCCATAACTTCGTAACCATGTGTTCTAGCGTGATGATTAAGATAGTTTTGGAAAGGTATTGAAGTGGTCTACAAGATCCGCACATAGGTTTAAAGATAAGACTCACTGGTAGCCGAGTAAATGGCCTGTGAAGGCATTGTACTCGGGAAAACCTGTCAATTTGAGCATGTGTATAAAGGGTAATATGACCCAGAATGAAACTTTTTCGTCACCAAGATCCTTGTTATTGTGTCCCAGGGCTTTGGTTTGCTTATTCAAGAAGCCTCAATGATATAAGAACGATAATGGATGACCTTGCATTTTCGTCAAAATTTCAAGCATGGCCATAGGGACGGGCGAGAAAGCTCAAGTGATGTAGTTGAATGTTCCTTCAAATGGCCATAACTTCGTAACCATGTGTTCTAGCGTGATGATTAAGATAGTTTTGGAAAGGTATTGAAGTGGTCTACAAGATCCGCACATAGGTTTAAAGATAAGACTCACTGGTAGCCGAGTAAATGGCCTGTGAAGGCATTGTACTCGGGAAAACCTGTCAATTTGAGCATGTGTATAAAGGGTAATATGACCCAGAATGAAACTTTTTCGTCACCAAGATCCTTGTTATTGTGTCCCAGGGCTTTGATTTGCTTATTCAAGAAGCCTCAATGATATAAGAACGATAATGGATGACCTTGCATTTTCGTCAAAATTTCAAGCATGGCCATAGGGACGGGCGAGAAAGCTCAAGTGATGTAGTTGAATGTTCCTTCAAATGGCCATAACTTCGTAACCATGTGTTCTAGCGTGATGATTAAGATAGTTTTGGAAAGGTATTGAAGTGGTCTACAAGATCCGCACATAGGTTTAAAGATAAGACTCACTGGTAGCCGAGTAAATGGCCTGTGAAGGCATTGTACTCGGGAAAACCTGTCAATTTGAGCATGTGTATAAAGGGTAATATGACCCAGAATGAAACTTTTTCGTCACCAAGATCCTTGTTATTGTGTCCCAGGGCTTTGGTTTGCTTATTCAAGAAGCCTCAATGATATAAGAACGATAATGGATGACCTTGCATTTTCGTCAAAATTTCAAGCATGGCCATAGGGACGGGCGAGAAAGCTCAAGTGATGTAGTTGAATGTTCCTTCAAATGGCCATAACTTCGTAACCATGTGTTCTAGCGTGATGATTAAGATAGTTTTGGAAAGGTATTGAAGTGGTCTACAAGATCCGCACATAGGTTTAAAGATAAGACTCACTGGTAGCCGAGTAAATGGCCTGTGAAGGCATTGTACTCGGGAAAACCTGTCAATTTGAGCATGTGTATAAAGGGTAATATGACCCAGAATGAAACTTTTTCGTCACCAAGATCCTTGTTATTGTGTCCCAGGGCTTTGATTTGCTTATTCAAGAAGCCTCAATGATATAAGAACGATAATGGATGACCTTGCATTTTCGTCAAAATTTCAAGCATGGCCATAGGGACGGGCGAGAAAGCTCAAGTGATGTAGTTGAATGTTCCTTCAAATGGCCATAACTTCGTAACCATGTGTTCTAGCGTGATGATTAAGATAGTTTTGGAAAGGTATTGAAGTGGTCTACAAGATCCGCACATAGGGCTTTGATTTGCTTATTCAAGAAGCCTCAATGATATAAGAACGATAATGGATGACCTTGCATTTTCGTCAAAATTTCAAGCATGGCCATAGGGACGGGCGAGAAAGCTCAAGTGATGTAGTTGAATGTTCCTTCAAATGGCCATAACTTCGTAACCATGTGTTCTAGCGTGATGATTAAGATAGTTTTGGAAAGGTATTGAAGTGGTCTACAAGATCCGCACATAGGTTTAAAGATAAGACTCACTGGTAGCCGAGTAAATGGCCTGTGAAGGCATTGTACTCGGGAAAACCTGTCAATTTGAGCATGTGTATAAAGGGTAATATGACCCAGAATGAAACTTTTTCGTCACCAAGATCCTTGTTATTGTGTCCCAGGGCTTTGATTTGCTTATTCAAGAAGCCTCAATGATATAAGAACGATAATGGATGACCTTGCATTTTCGTCAAAATTTCAAGCATGGCCATAGGGACGGGCGAGAAAGCTCAAGTGATGTAGTTGAATGTTCCTTCAAATGGCCATAACTTCGTAACCATGTGTTCTAGCGTGATGATTAAGATAGTTTTGGAAAGGTATTGAAGTGGTCTACAAGATCCGCACATAGGTTTAAAGATAAGACTCACTGGTAGCCGAGTAAATGGCCTGTGAAGGCATTGTACTCGGGAAAACCTGTCAATTTGAGCATGTGTATAAAGGGTAATATGACCCAGAATGAAACTTTTTCGTCACCAAGATCCTTGTTATTGTGTCCCAGGGCTTTGATTTGCTTATTCAAGAAGCCTCAATGATATAAGAACGATAATGGATGACCTTGCATTTTCGTCAAAATTTCAAGCATGGCCATAGGGACGGGCGAGAAAGCTCAAGTGATGTAGTTGAATGTTCCTTCAAATGGCCATAACTTCGTAACCATGTGTTCTAGCGTGATGATTAAGATAGTTTTGGAAAGGTATTGAAGTGGTCTACAAGATCCGCACATAGGTTTAAAGATAAGACTCACTGGTAGCCGAGTAAATGGCCTGTGAAGGCATTGTACTCGGGAAAACCTGTCAATTTGAGCATGTGTATAAAGGGTAATATGACCCAGAATGAAACTTTTTCGTCACCAAGATCCTTGTTATTGTGTCCCAGGGCTTTGATTTGCTTATTCAAGAAGCCTCAATGATATAAGAACGATAATGGATGACCTTGCATTTTCGTCAAAATTTCAAGCATGGCCATAGGGACGGGCGAGAAAGCTCAAGTGATGTAGTTGAATGTTCCTTCAAATGGCCATAACTTCGTAACCATGTGTTCTAGCGTGATGATTAAGATAGTTTTGGAAAGGTATTGAAGTGGTCTACAAGATCCGCACATAGGTTTAAAGATAAGACTCACTGGTAGCCGAGTAAATGGCCTGTGAAGGCATTGTACTCGGGAAAACCTGTCAATTTGAGCATGTGTATAAAGGGTAATATGACCCAGAATGAAACTTTTTCGTCACCAAGATCCTTGTTATTGTGTCCCAGGGCTTTGATTTGCTTATTCAAGAAGCCTCAATGATATAAGAACGATAATGGATGACCTTGCATTTTCGTCAAAATTTCAAGCATGGCCATAGGGACGGGCGAGAAAGCTCAAGTGATGTAGTTGAATGTTCCTTCAAATGGCCATAACTTCGTAACCATGTGTTCTAGCGTGATGATTAAGATAGTTTTGGAAAGGTATTGAAGTGGTCTACAAGATCCGCACATAGGTTTAAAGATAAGACTCACTGGTAGCCGAGTAAATGGCCTGTGAAGGCATTGTACTCGGGAAAACCTGTCAATTTGAGCATGTGTATAAAGGGTAATATGACCCAGAATGAAACTTTTTCGTCACCAAGATCCTTGTTATTGTGTCCCAGGGCTTTGATTTGCTTATTCAAGAAGCCTCAATGATATAAGAACGATAATGGATGACCTTGCATTTTCGTCAAAATTTCAAGCATGGCCATAGGGACGGGCGAGAAAGCTCAAGTGATGTAGTTGAATGTTCCTTCAAATGGCCATAACTTCGTAACCATGTGTTCTAGCGTGATGATTAAGATAGTTTTGGAAAGGTATTGAAGTGGTCTACAAGATCCGCACATAGGTTTAAAGATAAGACTCACTGGTAGCCGAGTAAATGGCCTGTGAAGGCATTGTACTCGGGAAAACCTGTCAATTTGAGCATGTGTATAAAGGGTAATATGACCCAGAATGAAACTTTTTCGTCACCAAGATCCTTGTTATTGTGTCCCAGGGCTTTGATTTGCTTATTCAAGAAGCCTCAATGATATAAGAACGATAATGGATGACCTTGCATTTTCGTCAAAATTTCAAGCATGGCCATAGGGACGGGCGAGAAAGCTCAAGTGATGTAGTTGAATGTTCCTTCAAATGGCCATAACTTCGTAACCATGTGTTCTAGCGTGATGATTAAGATAGTTTTGGAAAGGTATTGAAGTGGTCTACAAGATCCGCACATAGGTTTAAAGATAAGACTCACTGGTAGCCGAGTAAATGGCCTGTGAAGGCATTGTACTCGGGAAAACCTGTCAATTTGAGCATGTGTATAAAGGGTAATATGACCCAGAATGAAACTTTTTCGTCACCAAGATCCTTGTTATTGTGTCCCAGGGCTTTGATTTGCTTATTCAAGAAGCCTCAATGATATAAGAACGATAATGGATGACCTTGCATTTTCGTCAAAATTTCAAGCATGGCCATAGGGACGGGCGAGAAAGCTCAAGTGATGTAGTTGAATGTTCCTTCAAATGGCCATAACTTCGTAACCATGTGTTCTAGCGTGATGATTAAGATAGTTTTGGAAAGGTATTGAAGTGGTCTACAAGATCCGCACATAGGTTTAAAGATAAGACTCACTGGTAGCCGAGTAAATGGCCTGTGAAGGCATTGTACTCGGGAAAACCTGTCAATTTGAGCATGTGTATAAAGGGTAATATGACCCAGAATGAAACTTTTTCGTCACCAAGATCCTTGTTATTGTGTCCCAGGGCTTTGATTTGCTTATTCAAGAAGCCTCAATGATATAAGAACGATAATGGATGACCTTGCATTTTCGTCAAAATTTCAAGCATGGCCATAGGGACGGGCGAGAAAGCTCAAGTGATGTAGTTGAATGTTCCTTCAAATGGCCATAACTTCGTAACCATGTGTTCTAGCGTGATGATTAAGATAGTTTTGGAAAGGTATTGAAGTGGTCTACAAGATCCGCACATAGGTTTAAAGATAAGACTCACTGGTAGCCGAGTAAATGGCCTGTGAAGGCATTGTACTCGGGAAAACCTGTCAATTTGAGCATGTGTATAAAGGGTAATATGACCCAGAATGAAACTTTTTCGTCACCAAGATCCTTGTTATTGTGTCCCAGGGCTTTGATTTGCTTATTCAAGAAGCCTCAATGATATAAGAACGATAATGGATGACCTTGCATTTTCGTCAAAATTTCAAGCATGGCCATAGGGACGGGCGAGAAAGCTCAAGTGATGTAGTTGAATGTTCCTTCAAATGGCCATAACTTCGTAACCATGTGTTCTAGCGTGATGATTAAGATAGTTTTGGAAAGGTATTGAAGTGGTCTACAAGATCCGCACATAGGTTTAAAGATAAGACTCACTGGTAGCCGAGTAAATGGCCTGTGAAGGCATTGTACTCGGGAAAACCTGTCAATTTGAGCATGTGTATAAAGGGTAATATGACCCAGAATGAAACTTTTTCGTCACCAAGATCCTTGTTATTGTGTCCCAGGGCTTTGATTTGCTTATTCAAGAAGCCTCAATGATATAAGAACGATAATGGATGACCTTGCATTTTCGTCAAAATTTCAAGCATGGCCATAGGGACGGGCGAGAAAGCTCAAGTGATGTAGTTGAATGTTCCTTCAAATGGCCATAACTTCGTAACCATGTGTTCTAGCGTGATGATTAAGATAGTTTTGGAAAGGTATTGAAGTGGTCTACAAGATCCGCACATAGGTTTAAAGATAAGACTCACTGGTAGCCGAGTAAATGGCCTGTGAAGGCATTGTACTCGGGAAAACCTGTCAATTTGAGCATGTGTATAAAGGGTAATATGACCCAGAATGAAACTTTTTCGTCACCAAGATCCTTGTTATTGTGTCCCAGGGCTTTGATTTGCTTATTCAAGAAGCCTCAATGATATAAGAACGATAATGGATGACCTTGCATTTTCGTCAAAATTTCAAGCATGGCCATAGGGACGGGCGAGAAAGCTCAAGTGATGTAGTTGAATGTTCCTTCAAATGGCCATAACTTCGTAACCATGTGTTCTAGCGTGATGATTAAGATAGTTTTGGAAAGGTATTGAAGTGGTCTACAAGATCCGCACATAGGTTTAAAGATAAGACTCACTGGTAGCCGAGTAAATGGCCTGTGAAGGCATTGTACTCGGGAAAACCTGTCAATTTGAGCATGTGTATAAAGGGTAATATGACCCAGAATGAAACTTTTTCGTCACCAAGATCCTTGTTATTGTGTCCCAGGGCTTTGATTTGCTTATTCAAGAAGCCTCAATGATATAAGAACGATAATGGATGACCTTGCATTTTCGTCAAAATTTCAAGCATGGCCATAGGGACGGGCGAGAAAGCTCAAGTGATGTAGTTGAATGTTCCTTCAAATGGCCATAACTTCGTAACCATGTGTTCTAGCGTGATGATTAAGATAGTTTTGGAAAGGTATTGAAGTGGTCTACAAGATCCGCACATAGGTTTAAAGATAAGACTCACTGGTAGCCGAGTAAATGGCCTGTGAAGGCATTGTACTCGGGAAAACCTGTCAATTTGAGCATGTGTATAAAGGGTAATATGACCCAGAATGAAACTTTTTCGTCACCAAGATCCTTGTTATTGTGTCCCAGGGCTTTGATTTGCTTATTCAAGAAGCCTCAATGATATAAGAACGATAATGGATGACCTTGCATTTTCGTCAAAATTTCAAGCATGGCCATAGGGACGGGCGAGAAAGCTCAAGTGATGTAGTTGAATGTTCCTTCAAATGGCCATAACTTCGTAACCATGTGTTCTAGCGTGATGATTAAGATAGTTTTGGAAAGGTATTGAAGTGGTCTACAAGATCCGCACATAGGTTTAAAGATAAGACTCACTGGTAGCCGAGTAAATGGCCTGTGAAGGCATTGTACTCGGGAAAACCTGTCAATTTGAGCATGTGTATAAAGGGTAATATGACCCAGAATGAAACTTTTTCGTCACCAAGATCCTTGTTATTGTGTCCCAGGGCTTTGATTTGCTTATTCAAGAAGCCTCAATGATATAAGAACGATAATGGATGACCTTGCATTTTCGTCAAAATTTCAAGCATGGCCATAGGGACGGGCGAGAAAGCTCAAGTGATGTAGTTGAATGTTCCTTCAAATGGCCATAACTTCGTAACCATGTGTTCTAGCGTGATGATTAAGATAGTTTTGGAAAGGTATTGAAGTGGTCTACAAGATCCGCACATAGGTTTAAAGATAAGACTCACTGGTAGCCGAGTAAATGGCCTGTGAAGGCATTGTACTCGGGAAAACCTGTCAATTTGAGCATGTGTATAAAGGGTAATATGACCCAGAATGAAACTTTTTCGTCACCAAGATCCTTGTTATTGTGTCCCAGGGCTTTGATTTGCTTATTCAAGAAGCCTCAATGATATAAGAACGATAATGGATGACCTTGCATTTTCGTCAAAATTTCAAGCATGGCCATAGGGACGGGCGAGAAAGCTCAAGTGATGTAGTTGAATGTTCCTTCAAATGGCCATAACTTCGTAACCATGTGTTCTAGCGTGATGATTAAGATAGTTTTGGAAAGGTATTGAAGTGGTCTACAAGATCCGCACATAGGTTTAAAGATAAGACTCACTGGTAGCCGAGTAAATGGCCTGTGAAGGCATTGTACTCGGGAAAACCTGTCAATTTGAGCATGTGTATAAAGGGTAATATGACCCAGAATGAAACTTTTTCGTCACCAAGATCCTTGTTATTGTGTCCCAGGGCTTTGATTTGCTTATTCAAGAAGCCTCAATGATATAAGAACGATAATGGATGACCTTGCATTTTCGTCAAAATTTCAAGCATGGCCATAGGGACGGGCGAGAAAGCTCAAGTGATGTAGTTGAATGTTCCTTCAAATGGCCATAACTTCGTAACCATGTGTTCTAGCGTGATGATTAAGATAGTTTTGGAAAGGTATTGAAGTGGTCTACAAGATCCGCACATAGGTTTAAAGATAAGACTCACTGGTAGCCGAGTAAATGGCCTGTGAAGGCATTGTACTCGGGAAAACCTGTCAATTTGAGCATGTGTATAAAGGGTAATATGACCCAGAATGAAACTTTTTCGTCACCAAGATCCTTGTTATTGTGTCCCAGGGCTTTGATTTGCTTATTCAAGAAGCCTCAATGATATAAGAACGATAATGGATGACCTTGCATTTTCGTCAAAATTTCAAGCATGGCCATAGGGACGGGCGAGAAAGCTCAAGTGATGTAGTTGAATGTTCCTTCAAATGGCCATAACTTCGTAACCATGTGTTCTAGCGTGATGATTAAGATAGTTTTGGAAAGGTATTGAAGTGGTCTACAAGATCCGCACATAGGTTTAAAGATAAGACTCACTGGTAGCCGAGTAAATGGCCTGTGAAGGCATTGTACTCGGGAAAACCTGTCAATTTGAGCATGTGTATAAAGGGTAATATGACCCAGAATGAAACTTTTTCGTCACCAAGATCCTTGTTATTGTGTCCCAGGGCTTTGATTTGCTTATTCAAGAAGCCTCAATGATATAAGAACGATAATGGATGACCTTGCATTTTCGTCAAAATTTCAAGCATGGCCATAGGGACGGGCGAGAAAGCTCAAGTGATGTAGTTGAATGTTCCTTCAAATGGCCATAACTTCGTAACCATGTGTTCTAGCGTGATGATTAAGATAGTTTTGGAAAGGTATTGAAGTGTTCTACAAGATCCGCACATAGGTTTAAAGATAAGACTCACTGGTAGCCGAGTAAATGGCCTGTGAAGGCATTGTACTCGGGAAAACCTGTCAATTTGAGCATGTGTATAAAGGGTAATATGACCCAGAATGAAACTTTTTCGTCACCAAGATCCTTGTTATTGTGTCCCAGGGCTTTGATTTGCTTATTCAAGAAGCCTCAATGATATAAGAACGATAATGGATGACCTTGCATTTTCGTCAAAATTTCAAGCATGGCCATAGGGACGGGCGAGAAAGCTCAAGTGATGTAGTTGAATGTTCCTTCAAATGGCCATAACTTCGTAACCATGTGTTCTAGCGTGATGATTAAGATAGTTTTGGAAAGGTATTGAAGTGGTCTACAAGATCCGCACATAGGTTTAAAGATAAGACTCACTGGTAGCCGAGTAAATGGCCTGTGAAGGCATTGTACTCGGGAAAACCTGTCAATTTGAGCATGTGTATAAAGGGTAATATGACCCAGAATGAAACTTTTTCGTCACCAAGATCCTTGTTATTGTGTCCCAGGGCTTTGATTTGCTTATTCAAGAAGCCTCAATGATATAAGAACGATAATGGATGACCTTGCATTTTCGTCAAAATTTCAAGCATGGCCATAGGGACGGGCGAGAAAGCTCAAGTGATGTAGTTGAATGTTCCTTCAAATGGCCATAACTTCGTAACCATGTGTTCTAGCGTGATGATTAAGATAGTTTTGGAAAGGTATTGAAGTGGTCTACAAGATCCGCACATAGGTTTAAAGATAAGACTCACTGGTAGCCGAGTAAATGGCCTGTGAAGGCATTGTACTCGGGAAAACCTGTCAATTTGAGCATGTGTATAAAGGGTAATATGACCCAGAATGAAACTTTTTCGTCACCAAGATCCTTGTTATTGTGTCCCAGGGCTTTGATTTGCTTATTCAAGAAGCCTCAATGATATAAGAACGATAATGGATGACCTTGCATTTTCGTCAAAATTTCAAGCATGGCCATAGGGACGGGCGAGAAAGCTCAAGTGATGTAGTTGAATGTTCCTTCAAATGGCCATAACTTCGTAACCATGTGTTCTAGCGTGATGATTAAGATAGTTTTGGAAAGGTATTGAAGTGGTCTACAAGATCCGCACATAGGTTTAAAGATAAGACTCACTGGTAGCCGAGTAAATGGCCTGTGAAGGCATTGTACTCGGGAAAACCTGTCAATTTGAGCATGTGTATAAAGGGTAATATGACCCAGAATGAAACTTTTTCGTCACCAAGATCCTTGTTATTGTGTCCCAGGGCTTTGGTTTGCTTATTCAAGAAGCCTCAATGATATAAGAACGATAATGGATGACCTTGCATTTTCGTCAAAATTTCAAGCATGGCCATAGGGACGGGCGAGAAAGCTCAAGTGATGTAGTTGAATGTTCCTTCAAATGGCCATAACTTCGTAACCATGTGTTCTAGCGTGATGATTAAGATAGTTTTGGAAAGGTATTGAAGTGGTCTACAAGATCCGCACATAGGTTTAAAGATAAGACTCACTGGTAGCCGAGTAAATGGCCTGTGAAGGCATTGTACTCGGGAAAACCTGTCAATTTGAGCATGTGTATAAAGGGTAATATGACCCAGAATGAAACTTTTTCGTCACCAAGATCCTTGTTATTGTGTCCCAGGGCTTTGATTTGCTTATTCAAGAAGCCTCAATGATATAAGAACGATAATGGATGACCTTGCATTTTCGTCAAAATTTCAAGCATGGCCATAGGGACGGGCGAGAAAGCTCAAGTGATGTAGTTGAATGTTCCTTCAAATGGCCATAACTTCGTAACCATGTTTCTAGCGTGATGATTAAGATAGTTTTGGAAAGGTATTGAAGTGGTCTACAAGATCCGCACATAGGTTTAAAGATAAGACTCACTGGTAGCCGAGTAAATGGCCTGTGAAGGCATTGTACTCGGGAAAACCTGTCAATTTGAGCATGTGTATAAAGGGTAATATGACCCAGAATGAAACTTTTTCGTCACCAAGATCCTTGTTATTGTGTCCCAGGGCTTTGATTTGCTTATTCAAGAAGCCTCAATGATATAAGAACGATAATGGATGACCTTGCATTTTCGTCAAAATTTCAAGCATGGCCATAGGGACGGGCGAGAAAGCTCAAGTGATGTAGTTGAATGTTCCTTCAAATGGCCATAACTTCGTAACCATGTGTCCTAGCGTGATGATTAAGATAGTTTTGGAAAGGTATTGAAGTGGTCTACAAGATCCGCACATAGGTTTAAAGATAAGACTCACTGGTAGCCGAGTAAATGGCCTGTGAAGGCATTGTACTCGGGAAAACCTGTCAATTTGAGCATGTGTATAAAGGGTAATATGACCCAGAATGAAACTTTTTCGTCACCAAGATCCTTGTTATTGTGTCCCAGGGCTTTGATTTGCTTATTCAAGAAGCCTCAATGATATAAGAACGATAATGGATGACCTTGCATTTTCGTCAAAATTTCAAGCATGGCCATAGGGACGGGCGAGAAAGCTCAAGTGATGTAGTTGAATGTTCCTTCAAATGGCCATAACTTCGTAACCATGTGTTCTAGCGTGATGATTAAGATAGTTTTGGAAAGGTATTGAAGTGGTCTACAAGATCCGCACATAGGGGCTTTGATTTGCTTATTCAAGAAGCCTCAATGATATAAGAACGATAATGGATGACCTTGCATTTTCGTCAAAATTTCAAGCATGGCCATAGGGACGGGCGAGAAAGCTCAAGTGATGTAGTTGAATGTTCCTTCAAATGGCCATAACTTCGTAACCATGTGTTCTAGCGTGATGATTAAGATAGTTTTGGAAAGGTATTGAAGTGGTCTACAAGATCCGCACATAGGTTTAAAGATAAGACTCACTGGTAGCCGAGTAAATGGCCTGTGAAGGCATTGTACTCGGGAAAACCTGTCAATTTGAGCATGTGTATAAAGGGTAATATGACCCAGAATGAAACTTTTTCGTCACCAAGATCCTTGTTATTGTGTCCCAGGGCTTTGATTTGCTTATTCAAGAAGCCTCAATGATATAAGAACGATAATGGATGACCTTGCATTTTCGTCAAAATTTCAAGCATGGCCATAGGGACGGGCGAGAAAGCTCAAGTGATGTAGTTGAATGTTCCTTCAAATGGCCATAACTTCGTAACCATGTGTTCCAGCGTGATGATTAAGATAGTTTTGGAAAGGTATTGAAGTGGTGTACAAGATCCGCACATAGGTTTAAAGATAAGACTCGCTGGTAGCCGAGTAAATGGCCTGTGAAGGCATTGTACTCGGGAAAACCTGTCAATTTGAGCATGTGTATAAAGGGTAATATGACCCAGAATGAAACTTTTTCGTCACCAAGATCCTTGTTATTGTGTCCCAGGGCTTTGATTTGCTTATTCAAGAAGCCTCAATGATATAAGAACGATAATGGATGACCTTGCATTTTCGTCAAAATTTCAAGCATGGCCATAGGGACGGGCGAGAAAGCTCAAGTGATGTAGTTGAATGTTCCTTCAAATGGCCATAACTTCGTAACCATGTGTTCTAGCGTGATGATTAAGATAGTTTTGGAAAGGTATTGAAGTGGTCTACAAGATCCGCACATAGGTTTAAAGATAAGACTCACTGGTAGCCGAGTAAATGGCCTGTGAAGGCATTGTACTCGGGAAAACCTGTCAATTTGAGCATGTGTATAAAGGGTAATATGACCCAGAATGAAACTTTTTCGTCACCAAGATCCTTGTTATTGTGTCCCAGGGCTTTGATTTGCTTATTCAAGAAGCCTCAATGATATAAGAACGATAATGGATGACCTTGCATTTTCGTCAAAATTTCAAGCATGGCCATAGGGACGGGCGAGAAAGCTCAAGTGATGTAGTTGAATGTTCCTTCAAATGGCCATAACTTCGTAACCATGTGTCCTAGCGTGATGATTAAGATAGTTTTGGAAAGGTATTGAAGTGGTCTACAAGATCCGCACATAGGTTTAAAGATAAGACTCACTGGTAGCCGAGTAAATGGCCTGTGAAGGCATTGTACTCGGGAAAACCTGTCAATTTGAGCATGTGTATAAAGGGTAATATGACCCAGAATGAAACTTTTTCGTCACCAAGATCCTTGTTATTGTGTCCCAGGGCTTTGATTTGCTTATTCAAGAAGCCTCAATGATATAAGAACGATAATGGATGACCTTGCATTTTCGTCAAAATTTCAAGCATGGCCATAGGGACGGGCGAGAAAGCTCAAGTGATGTAGTTGAATGTTCCTTCAAATGGCCATAACTTCGTAACCATGTGTTCTAGCGTGATGATTAAGATAGTTTTGGAAAGGTATTGAAGTGGTCTACAAGATCCGCACATAGGTTTAAAGATAAGACTCACTGGTAGCCGAGTAAATGGCCTGTGAAGGCATTGTACTCGGGAAAACCTGTCAATTTGAGCATGTGTATAAAGGGTAATATGACCCAGAATGAAACTTTTTCGTCACCAAGATCCTTGTTATCCCAGGGCTTTGATTTGCTTATTCAAGAAGCCTCAATGATATAAGAACGATAATGGATGACCTTGCATTTTCGTCAAAATTTCAAGCATGGCCATAGGGACGGGCGAGAAAGCTCAAGTGATGTAGTTGAATGTTCCTTCAAATGGCCATAACTTCGTAACCATGTGTCCTAGCGTGATGATTAAGATAGTTGTCGCTGACGACAATTTAGGCTTAAAAAACAAAGCGTTGCTAGGTCAATAAATGCTGACTAGCTACGTTATGCAACGCGCCAGCGATGCGCGCTGGTTTAACGATTAAATGGAAAATAGGCTAAGAAGAATAGACTAAGAAAAATATGCTGATCGACGACGGTCAGCATTTTTAGAGTATAAAATCAATTGAATAAACTAATGAATCGATTATTTGCCAAGAACCAGTTGGTGCGTTATTATTGTGCTTAAGTCGGCGTGTACTGTGCCTGTCTTAAGCTGCTGCTCCGAAAGACACTTTCGTGTGCGCGACAAATGGTGGCTCCAGAGAGGAACGAACTCACGACCTTCGCGTTATCAGCACGAAGGTCGTGAGTTCGTTCCTCTCTGGAGCCACCATTTGTCGCGCACACGAAAGTGTCTTTCGGAGCAGCAGCTTAAGACAGGCACAGTACACGCCGACTTAAGCACAATAATAACGCACCAACTGGTTCTTGGCAAATAATCGATTCATTAGTTTATTCAATTGATTTTATACTCTAAAAATGCTGACCGTCGTCGATCAGCATATTTTTCTTAGTCTATTCTTCTGGTGCGTGGCCCTTCTTCCTGGGCTGGCTGTCGTATATCGGCTACGCCGGATCGTCGTCCGTCGCCGTTGTTTCACTATCACAACCCTGCTTGGGTTGCTGTGGGGTCTATTCACGCCTCTACGGGCTTGTTACTACTTCGGGTTTTTATTTCCCGATTTATTTGATTATTTGCCAAGAACCAGTTGGTGCGTTATTATTGTGCTTAAGTCGGCGTGTACTGTGCCTGTCTTAAGCTGCTGCTCCGAAAGACACTTTCGTGTGCGCGACAAATGGTGGCTCCAGAGAGGACGCATCAACCAACGGTTCGGCAAGTAGTCAAATAAATCGGGAAATAAAAACCCGAAGTAGTAACAAGCCCGTAGAGGCGTGAATAGACCCCACAGCAACCCAAGCAGGGTTGTGATAGTGAAACAACGGCGACGGACGACGATCCGGCGTAGCCGATATACGACAGCCAGCCCAGGAAGAAGGGCCACGCACCAGTTGCCGACGAAGCAAAACCCGAGAAGCGCCTCGGCGGTGAGTGTAACGACACAACAGTGAATAGAACGCGGTCATTACCGCTAGTGAAGTGACGCAATCGAAAGTGAACTCGATACTGCCAACGTATAAGGCAAATGCTGAACTAGTGAAAAGGTGACCAATACGTGTACGCCGCGAGCTTCGAAAGGTGCATCCGTTCTCGCAACACAACATGACACCGTCAGTTTAGCGCCAGTTAAAAAAAAAAAACAGTTATCGTAAAACGCGTGCGTCGCAAGTATCGGACGTTAACTCCGACGAAACGTGATTATAAAAGTCTGCATAACGAAACACGTGTGCCGCGAGCTAAATATTGCATAAGGCATCCGACGCAGTGCAACGTAGGAAGAGCAAATTGATGAAATTAATTGTGACGAGTGTATCCATCGTGTGTATGACCGTCGTGTGTATGACCGCCGACCCACCGCTAAGAAAACATCGTTCCGGTTGAGTCAACCATCGTTCTCGGTTTGAGGGCAACCGGCACGTAATACAGAAGACGTCGTATTTGATCCTGAGAAGACCAACAAGCAGCAGTGAAGACATCACTCCCGATCCAGCCGTCCCTGACCAGCCGAATAGGAGTTGACTCTGCTGAAGCGGATCTGAACCAGGGTGAGTTCAAGATGGAATATGATTTTAAAAAGAATCCGAATGGGCACTGCAAATTATGCACGAACCCAGATGAGATAGGGAAACTGATAACTTGTATTGATTGCGACAGGTGGTTTCATTTGTCATGCTTAGATATAAAATCACCTGTTAAAGATTTTTTATGCAAAAAGTGTAAAGATAGGGAAGTTGAACGGCAGGAATATAGGTCAGCACTAATGCAAACGCAAAAACTGCTGAAAGAAAAATGACAAATGAAGAAGAAAAAGAAAAAGAAAAAGTAAGAATAGAAGAAGAGCTAAAACGGCTACAAGAAGAGATACAAAACAAAAAATCAGAAGAGGTCAATGAAAAACCAATGACAAGTTTAGACGTAAAACTGTTAACTCAGAGTTTAGACAAAATGGTTCAATCGTTGTGTTCTAAGGACTCGAAAGTAACACTTTCAAAGCTTCCAGATTTCGATGGAAGCTATAAATGCTGGCCTCAATTTAAACAAGCCTACGAAGAAACTTCCCGAGCCTGTAAGTTTTCAAACTTAGAAAACATGAATAGGCTGCAAAGGCATCTGAAAGGCGAAGCACTTCGTGCGGTTAGCGGGTTAATGCTTAACCCAGAAAACGATCCGCTTGTATTAAACAGGCTCGACAAAATGTTTGGAAATGCTGAAAGCATTTACAAGTCTTTACTGTTAGAATTACTAGCAGTAAAACACATAACGACAGATAATCCCTCAGCATTTTTAGAATTTTCCAACGCTTTGCGCAATCTCATTGATAACATGGTGTTGTTGAAACAAGAAGGTTTTTTTAATGATCAGAGGCTGCTAAACGATTTGACATCAAGGTTTTCAACCGAACTTCGGAACGAATGGTTGAAACACACAATAAGTAGGAAACAAGATAATAAGAATCTTACGCTAGAAGACCTAGCAGAATGGCTGAAACCCTCTGAAGAACTGGCCATTATACTGGCCGCGAACGAAGGAGTAGCCAAACAAGAAAGGTCGAACCGTCAAAACATGCAGCATCGTCATAAAGGGCCAGAAAAGGAAACGATATGTCTAATTTGTGGATTTCTTCATGAAACCACTCGTTGCCGACAATTGAACGGTAAGACGCCCGATGAAAAATTATCTCTTTTCATTCGGCATAGAATTTGCACCAATTGCTGCAAGTACAGCAACCATAACGCCCAAAACTGTCGCCTACCACCACAATGTAATGTATACGGTTGCGGCAAAAGGCATCATAGTATGTTTCATAAAAGAAATCTGGTAGAAGGGCAACCTACAAACAAAATAAATTGCCATCAGGAAAAGAATAATCTGTTCTATCAGATCGTGCCCATCACTTTGCACCACAATGAAAGAAAATTCGAAACTTATGCATTCATGGATCCTGGCTCTTCAACTAGCCTCATTTTGGAAAGTGTCCGAAAAGAACTAAACGTTCACGGACCAAAAAGACCGCTAACTCTCTCCTGGACGGACGGAAGCATTCAAAAAGAGACAGAAAGTAGGATAGTTCCCATAACAGTAGAGGGAGCTAACAAAAGAAAATTCCAAGTTAAAGGTCTCAGAAGTGTAAGGGAACTTAACCTTCCCGTTCAAAGCATAGATGCTCCGTTTTTGCAAAGAAAATTTAAACATTTGAAAGGCATTAGTATCTCTAGCTATGCAGATGCGAGGCCTACCGTGCTACTAGGCCTTCCACATTCGTATCTTTGCCATGGTGCAAATATCGAGAAGGTAGACCAAACGAACCAATTGCCCATGAAACGAGGCTTGGTTGGGTCATTTTTGGGGGAACGAATACGCCAAATGTCACAGAGAACTCATTTGTGATGACAGAGACGTACGAAGAAGAAAACAAGAACATGATGCAAATCTTGCGTGGTTTCTTTTCTACAGAGGAATTTGGAGTTAAACCTACTCCAACCCGTGCCTCTGAAGAAGACAAAAGAGCGTTAAAGATTATGAAAGAAACGCTTAAAAATACTGGCGACGGATACGAAATTGGTTTAGTATGGAAAACCGACAATCCTAAATTGCCAGATAGTTACGGACAAGCGCTTACGCGCTTAAAAAGTCAAGAGAAGGCAATGGAAAGGGATCCAAACTTAAAATCATGGTATCATAAAGAAATAAACGCATACATTGAAAAGGGATATGCACGTAAGGCGACACCAATGGAACTGCTGCAATTGAACGGGAAAATAAACTATATTCCCCACTTTTCCGTGATAAACCATAATAAACCCATTCCCAAACCACGTTTAGTATTCGACGCGGCTGCAAAAAATCAAAATATATCCCTTAATTCTCAACTTCTTTCCGGCCCAGATCTTACTGCGTCCCTGTTCGGAGTGCTAGTCCGCTTCAGGGAACACAAAATAGGCTGTTCAGGAGATATCAAGGAAATGTATCACCAGGTAAAGGTGAGACGGGAAGATCAAGACGCTCAAAGATTTCTATTTCGAGAATCGCCTTCTGACGTTCCTCAAGTTTACGTTATGCAAGTGATGACATTTGGGGCAACTTGTTCACCAACTTGTGCTCAGTTTGTGAAGAACGAGAACGCACTGCGTTACAAAAATATTTATCCCCAGGCAGTAAAAGCGATTATTGAAAATCACTACGTAGATGACTACCTAGATAGTTATCCAGATATTGATACAGCCGTGAATACTATCTCGGAGGTGTGTAAAATACATGATGATGCTAAATTCTTTATGAGAAACTTCTTTTCCAACTCAAAAGAAGTAGAGAAAAGCATTCCAACCAACAGGTTATCTGAGAAAAGTGTACTTGGCATAGAGGAGAAAAATCAAAACTTCGATAAAGTGTTGGGATTGATTTGGGACAAAGAGTCTGACGTCTTTGCCTACAAGTTTTAAAGGGCAGATATTAAAAAATTAACGAAACGTCAGATGTTCTCATATATAATGAAAATCTACGATCCTCTAGGTCATCTTGCCAACATTACTGTTGAAGGTAAAATTTTGATGCAAGATCTTTGGAAAACTAAACTAGACTGGGATGACGAAATCACACAGTCCATAAAGGAAAAATGGGAAAACTGGATAAGCCGAATCGAAAACTCGATCAACATATCTATACCTAGATGTTTTTCGATTGGAAATAACGTAAAGATCAGGGAGCTCCATACTTTCGTAGACGCGTCGGAAAAAGCCTTTGCCGCGGTTACGTATCTTAGGACAGTCCACGACTTAGGCATCGACATAAGTATCGTGGCCGCAAAATCAAGAGTCGCTCCTACCAAACCACTGTCGATCCCTAGGCTTGAATTGCAAGGGGCAGTGCTAGGCACTCGCCTAAACGAATCAATCAAGAGGGAATTGCGGTTAAAGGTTCAAACAGAATTCTTTTGGACCGATTCAAAAACAGTTCTAGCTTGGCTTAACTCAGAGCCTAGAACATATAATCAGTTCGTAGCCCTGAGAATCGGAGAAATTTTGGAGTTCAACTCTCCGAAGCAGTGGAACTGGGTAGCATCTGCAGAAAACCCTGCTGACGAAGCTACAAAAACTTGTAAGAAAAAGTCAATATGGTTAAATGGTCCCGACTTTCTCAAAAATTTAGAAATAAAAACACTAACACCAGACATTCCGGACACATTTGAAGACCGGAAAAGGGTAAACACTTCGAGAACAGTGGAAAGAATAGATTATGACGCCATTTCCGTCGAATGGTGTTCCAACTGGCACCGTCTAAAACGATCGGTAGCGTACGCACTAAAGTACTTGGATTGGTTAAAAAGTAAGGCTAAATCCCTGTCGTTTTCGACAGCAATCGATAAAGCTACCCTTGACTTAGCTGAGCGCCACTTAATAAAAAAGGCTCAATGGGAAAGCTTTCAAACGGAGATGATACAACTCTCATTGAAGAACCCGATTAATGGCAGCAGTAAAGTTAGGTGCCTGTGCCCTATGTTGGACCAAGATGGGATCATGCGTTCTAGAGGAAGACTTGAACACGTTAAATTTCTTCAATTTAACGCACGTAGCCCTATTGTCCTACCAAAAGGGCATCACATTACAAACCTTATCCTACAACATTATCATGAGAGGTACTACCACCAGAAGAGCGAATCAGTGATGGTTGCAGTTCGTCAAAAATTCTGGGTGATAGATCTCAGAAGCAGTCTTAAGCACGTAATAAACAAATGTCAATACTGCAAAAACGCACGAGCTAAACCAATCCCACCAATAATGGCACCACTGCCAACATGTAGAACAGCAGTGTTTAAAAAACCATTTACGCATTGTGGAGTAGATTACTTCGGCCCCCTATTCGTTACGATAGGCAGACGGTCAGAAAAAAGGTGGGGTGTTATATTTACGTGTTTAACCACAAGAGCAATCCATATAGAAATAGCCATTGATCTAACGGCAAGCACCTTTATTGTTTGCTTAAAAATTTGCAATACAGAAGAGGAAAGGTATCTTTCCTATACAGCGATAATGGGACCAACTTTGTCGGAGCCGACAATGAGATGAAACAAATAAGATATCGATGTGCCTCAGAAGGCATAGAATGGATCTTTAACCCACCAGGCGCCCCTCATTTTGGAGGTGCGTGGGAGCGAATGGTTGGAGAAATCAAGAGTCTGCTTCCCATGGCTGAGAGTTATAAAGAACACGTTCTCAGATCAATACTAACTGAGATAGAGTTCCTAACAAATAATCGACCATTGACTCACTTAACACTAGAACGAGAAGATGACGAGCCCCTAACTCCAGCTCATTTCTTGCTAGGTTGTTCCGGCGAGGCAGAGCCGAATATCTCAGATATCACCAAAACAGAATTGGTACGGTCCGATTGGAAAAGGGCCCAGGCAATCACACAACAATATTGGCGACGGTGGATAGCTGAGTATCTCCCAAAGCTTTCTAAACGAGAGAAGTGGACTCAACCGGCCAAACCATTACAAATAGGCGATATTGTCACGTTTCCCGATGAACAAAGGAAAGGAAAATGGTTTAAAGGCCGAATCTGCGAGCTGGTAACTGGCGTAGACGGACAGACTCGTTCAGCACGAATCAAAGTAGGTAATAATTTAGTTAACAGGCCAACTGTAAAACTAGCAGTACTCGAGGTAAAACGAGATCAAACATTTTCAAATTGGGGAAAAAGGAAAGAAACAAATCTTAACGTTATAAAAGCTAAAGCAGAAGAACTAGCAAGTCAAATACCAAAAAGGAAAAAGCTCAAAATTAGGCCCGTATCATGGAGCTCATCCTTAAAATAACAATATACATAGCCGCACTGTTTAGAGTCGAATGCTTATCGATCGTACCTATCCCTGAACCAGGAATATATTTTGATCATATTGGGACACTCCTATTAAAAAAAGGAGCATGGGAAACGACATTCCATACGGGGACACGTCCGGAAAATGATACGGATACGTTACAAACGTTGAAAAAAACACTTAACCATAGTATTGAACTCCGTTAATAGTACGGACTCTGAACTCTCGGATCTAAAAGTTACACTTCAGCACGAATGCAACCATGCAATTCAACTAATCCAAGGAATAAGTCACAAAAGGACAAAACGCTCCCGGGGAATATTTGGTATACTAAAAGATTTCATGTTCGGGGGAGACGACATAGACGAGCAATTAGCAGCCTTCAGAGCAGCAGAGGATACAAAATTACACATGTGTCCGAACGTTTGACCCAAACAAATAAAAAACACAATGAGTTAACAGAAAATTTACGTCACCGAATAGACAAACTCTATGATGGTATAGATGTTCTCAGCAAGGAATTTAAGCATAACAAAATGAAGTTCTAACAAAGTATATACAAGAAACGATCATGCTTACAACCGCTCTAGTACAAGACATGATAAATAAGTATCACGAAATAGATTCAACCAAATTATATTTAGAGGACGAAGAGATGTTAAAACAAACTATACGAAGAAAGATGGCAAGTCATTATAACGTTTTAGAATACTCGGAAATAACCAATAGGAGAATAGAAGAGGGTGAAATAGTCTTTTCTATCAAAAACATAATTGTATCGATAGAAAATTACGAGATGTTTAAAGTCATAGCCATTCCAAACTTTGCCAATCATACGATTTTAGACATACATGAAAAAATAATAGCCATCAACGAAACTAGTTACTTATACCCGAAGGAAATTTTTAAACTGAACGAATCGCACTACATATCTTCTGAGAAAATAATACAACGAGAACCAGACTGCATAGCATCAGCATTACTACACACAGAAAGTGGTACCAGATGTAGTTCAAAGGAAATAGGGCCAGAAGTCACTGAATTTATACAACTTACAATCCAAACAGTATTCTGTTCTTCTCTACCAACCCTGATAAGATATTACTAAAATGTAACAAAACACTCACTACCCCAAGCTGCTCAATCGGAATCATAACCTTGTCACTAGACTGTAGCATTTTGACGAGCAAGTTCGAAATACAACCGACGATGCTAATAAAATCTGAGCAAGTCAGAGCATATTTTAAACCCATGTTAAATTTAAGCATATCAAAAGAAGATAAGTCTAACGAAGTAGAATCGGTAACTAGTAACTATGTACTTTTCTCAATAACCATACTAAGTGTTTCTATTACGGTCATCTTGGTTTCCGCGATGTTAATCAAGAAATATCTAAAACAAAATATTGGTCCTCCTCCATGCAGGCCACCCACTTTAAACCTAGAATTGTAACTCCCCTACGAGGACTTACGGGGGGAGGGATGTCGCTGACGACAATTTAGGCTTAAAAAACAAGCGTTGCTAGGTCAATAAATGCTGACTAGCTACGTTATGCAACGCGCCAGCGATGCGCGCTGGTTTAACGATTAAATGGAAAATAGGCTAAGAAGAATAGACTAAGAAAAATATGCTGATCGACGACGGTCAGCATTTTTAGAGTATAAAATCAATTGAATAAACTAATGAATCGATTATTTGCCAAGAACCAGTTGGTGCGTTATTATTGTGCTTAAGTCGGCGTGTACTGTGCCTGTCTTAAGCTGCTGCTCCGAAAGACACTTTCGTGTGCGCGACAATAGTTTTGGAAAGGTATTGAAGTGGTCTACAAGATCCGCACATAGGTTTAAAGATTAGACTCACTGGTAGCCGAGTAAATGGCCTGTGAAGGCATTGTACTCGGGAAAACCTGTCAATTGAGCATGTGTATAAAGGGTCATATGACCCAGAATGAAACTTTTTCGTCACCAAGATCCTGTTATTGTGTCCCAGGGCTTGGGTTTGCTTATTCAAGAAGCCTCAATGATATAAGAACGATAATGGATGACCTTGCATTTTCGTCAAAATTTCAAGCATGGCCATAGGGACGGGCGAGAAAGCTCAAGTGATGTAGTTGTGAGTAAGTTCTTCAAATGGCCATAACTTCGTAACCATGTGTTCTAGCGTGATGATTAAGATAGTTTTGGAAAGGTTATTGAAGTGGGTCTACAAGATCCGCACATAGGTTTAAAGATAAGCCCTCACTGGTAGCCGAGTAAATGGCCTGTGAAGGCATTGTACTCGGGAAAAACCTGTCAATTTGAGCATGTGTATAAAGGGTAATATGACCCAGAATGAAAATTTTTCGTCACCAAGATCCTTGTTATTGTGTCCCAGGGCTTTGATTTGCTTATTCAAGAAGCCTCAATGATATAAGAACGATAATGGATGACCTTGCATTTTCGTCAAAATTTCAAGCATGGCCATAGGGACGGGCGAGAAAGCTCAAGTGATGTAGTTGAATGTTCTTTCAAATGGCCATAACTTCGTAACCATGTGTTCTAGCGTGATGATTACGATATTTTTGGAAAGGTATTGAAGTGGTCTACAAGATCCGCACATAGGTTTAAAGATTAGACTCACTGGTAGCCTGAGTAAAGGGCCTGTGAAGGCATTGTACTCGGGAAAACCTGTCAATTTGAGCATGTGTATAAAGGGTAATATGACCCAGAATGAAACTTTTTCGTCACCAAGATCCTTGTTATTGTGTCCCAGGGCTTTGATTTTCTTATTCAAGAAGCCTCAATGATATAAGAACGATAATGGATGACTTTGCATTTTCGTCAAAATTTCAAGCATGGCCATAGGGACGGGCGAGAAAGCTCAAGTGATGTAGTTGAATGTTCCTTCAAATGGCCATAACTTCGTAACCATGTGTTCTAGCGTGATGATTAAGATAGTTTTGGAAAGGTATTGAAGTGGTCTACAAGATCCGCACATAGGGGCTTTGATTTGCTTATTCAAGAAGATCAATGATATAAGAACGATAATGGAAAGACCTTGAATTTTCGTCAAATTTCAAGCATGGCCATAGGGACGGGCGAGAAAGCTCAAGTGATGTAGTTGAATGTTCCTTCAAATGGCCATAACTTCGTAACCATGTGTTCTAGCGTGATGATTAAGATAGTTTTGGAAAGGTATTGAAGTGGTCTACAAGATCCGCACATAGGTTTAAAAGATAAGACTCACTGGGTAGCCGAGTAAATGGCCTGTGAAGGCATTATACTCGGGAAAACCTGTCAATTTGAGCATGTGTATAAAGTGTAATATGACTCAGAATGAAACTTTTTCGTCACCAAGATCCTTGTTATTGTGTCCAGGGCTTTGATTTGCTTATTCAAGAAAGCCTCAATGATATAAGAACGATAATGGATGACCTTGCATTTTCGTCAAAATTCAAGCATGGCCATAGGGACGGGCGAGAAAGCTCAAGTGATGTAGTTGAATGTTCCTTCAAATGGCCATAACTTCGTAACCATGTGTTCTAGCGTGATGATTACGATAGTTTTGGAAAGGTATTGAAGTGGTCTACAAGATCCGCACATAGGTTTAAAGATTAGACTCATGGTAGCGAGTAAATGGCCTGTGAAGGCATTGTATCGGGGAAAAACCTGTCAATTTGAGCATGTGTATAAAGGGTAATATGACCCAGAATGAAACTTTTTCGTCACCAAGATCCTTGTTATTGTGTCCAGGGCTTTGATTTGCTTATTCAAGAAGCCTCAATGATATAAGAACGAATGGATGACCTTGCATTTTCGTCAAAATTTCAAGCATGGCCATAGGGACGGGCGAGAAAGCTCAAGTGATGTAGTTGAATGTTCCTTCAAATGGCCATAAAATTCGTAACCATTGTGTCCTAGCGTGATGATTAAGATAGTTTGGAAAGGTATTGAAGTGGTCTACAAGATCCGCACATAGTTTAAAGATAAGACTCACTGGTAGCCGAGTAATGGCCTGTGAAGGCATTGTACTCGGGGAAAACCTGTCAATTTGAGCATGTGTATAAAGGGTAATATGACCCAGAATGAAACTTTTTCGTCACCAAGATCCTTGTTATTGTGTCCCAGGGCTTTGATTTGCTTATTCAAGGAGCCCTCAATGATATAAGAACGATAATGGATGACCTTTGCATTTTCGTCAAAATTTCAAGCATGGCCATAGGGACGGGCGAGAAAGCTCAAGTGATGTAGTTGAATGTTCCTTCAAATGGCCATAACTTCGTAACCATGTGTACTAGCGTGATGATTAAGATAGTTTTGGAAAGGTATTGAAGTGGTCTACAAGATCCGCACATAGGTTTAAGATAAGACTCACTGGTAAGCCGAGTAAATGGCCTGTGAAGGCATTGTACTCGGGAAAACTGTCAATTTGAGCATGTGTATAAAGGGTAATATGACCCAGAATGAAAACTTTTTCGTCACCAAGATCCTTGTTATTGTTGTCCAGGGCTTTGATTTGCTTATTCAAGAAGCCTCAATGATATAAGAACGATAATGGATGACCTTGCATTTTCGTCAAAATTTCAAGCATGGCCATAGGGACGGGCGAGAAAGCTCAGTGATGTAGTTGAATGTTCCTTCAAATGACCATAAACTCGTAACCATGTGTTCCAGCGTGATGATTAAGATAGTGTTGGAAAGGTATTGAAGTGGTTACAAGATCCGCACATAGGTTTAAAGATAAGACTCACTGGTAGCCGAGTAAATGGCCTGTGAAGGCATGGTACTCGGGAAAACTGTCAATTTGAGCATGTGTATAAAGGGTAATATGACCCAGAATGAAAACTTTTTCGTCACCAAGATCCTTGTTATTGTGTCCCAGGGCTTTGGTTG
>NW_024427982.1:0-46969 GCF_017562075.2 Anopheles merus | reverse complement strand
CACAGTAGCCGTCCGTTGATAAGGCCGCGTTAAGACGCGTCTACACGTATCTTGTCGATATCTACATCTAAACGAAGCTTATCTGATCGATATTTTCTTATCGTAGCGGCCGAGATCGCTACACTACATTGGACCTTTCACAGTAGTAAGTGACCAAGGCCTAATTGCGTAATACAAAACAATACAACAGAAAAGAAAACCTCTACAGTACACTAAAACAGACTAATTAAGTACACAGGAGAATAACTTCAATCATTGTAATTCATTAAGTTATTCTATTAAAGGGGGGAGGTGTAGCATATCTGCTATACAGAACATATTGTATACACACTATCAGCCAAGACACACATAGTAACACACTTTGGAAAGCCAAATCACACCATTGCAACACATCCATTATAAAACACTCAGCAAATCAGATCATACCATACACACCCGGAAGAGCTCAGGCCACACCGTTCATATAAAAAACAATTGTGACACACTTAACAGAACAACCGAAACGTACAACATAAGCAGGAACAGTTTATGCATTATAACCCAAAGCAGGAACAGTATAAGCATTAAACCCAACAGGAATTTAGTGACAAGAACCATCATTCTTGTCAACAAAAGACAAACGTAACTAGCTTAGTGATGAAAACAATAACTTTCCAATATACAACCCGGAACCAAATGTGAGAAACCCTTAACTTCTTTTGTGTATAAATAAACCAACTCCGATCATGGCAGATCAGATTCGTTCGGACTGTCAGGATAGGACTATGCCCATCCTACATCTATCGAGTTCTCATTTAAAGAGTTTAGATATGTCCCCCTGCCCAAGGTAAGGCTCTAAACTCCAACGTTTCAGTAAGGGAAACCTCCTAAAGGTGTTCTATGATCGCCGGACGATCAAGTGTGTCGAACGTTAGCTTAGAAACAGTATCCACCTCAGTTCTACTTAATTCGGCAAACGATGACGAAGACCACACTGACCAAACGCGAGGTCAAAATTACATGGCAACCGTCCAAAATCGAACATACCGTGACTATCTCAAAACATACCACATGGCGACCGTAACAGTCATCAAACATATTCTAGTACGTAATGGGAATATTGCGATGAATCCACTATGGGAAACATTAAAGAAATTTTTTAAATCAATGTAATTCAAAAGTAATAAAAATTCGTTATTCTCAATTGATAGTAGAAGATTTGCAAATAGAAGAACACCATTACAAAAATTAAAGAAAAACATAACTTTTACCCAAGAAATGTTAAAGAAAATTCTATCCAATTCATAAAGAAATATTATTTCCCTGGAATGCGTAAATCATTAAAAACTTCATTAAAAATTGTGAAATTTGCAAACTAGAAAAATATGATAGAAAAACACAACAAGTTCATTCCAATTAAACCCCAATACCTACTGTTGGAACATTTATAAGGTTCCACGGCACTGTCAGCGTTATGAGGAACAAAAGCATATTAATAGGTGAAAAGTGTCAACTTTCGTCCTTTCTCTAACACGATTTCGACCAGTGTATAATAAAAACTAATTTTTTGGCACTCGTCCACCAGCCTAAAAAAAAATGGTTATTAGTTTCATGTTAGAATTTCTAACATTCCAAAAAATATTTCGAGCAAACTATACTGCCTTTTATAACCGCGTAACAAACCGAAAAATCCGTGTCGCATTATTCCGTGTAGTGGCAAATTTGCAGTGCAAGTAAGACAAGAGGAAACCAGCAGGAGGGTGCAGGGCAGTACAGGAGTGCAACTTTACACCGATCGTGAATCCGGATACGAGGCGTGAAGAAGTTCAAGTAACCAGGCGCGTCAACGAGCTCGATTCCGGAAAGTGAGAGTACGCGGCAATCCCCTTTGAAAGCGAGCACGAGCCAGAGCAAATTGGAAAGGCAGGGCAGGGCGAGACAATGAGGGATGCTGAATCCAAGATACCAGCAGTGCACACGGGCTGCTCGGGTGAGTCTTACCATAGCCACGAAGGCGAGACGGGAAGCGAAAGGAGGATAGTGAGTGAAAGTTATGCATGTCTACGGACCAACGACGCCAACGAATGGCTGAAATCGAACAAGAATTCCGTGAGCTTCGCGAGCTTCTCGAACTCGAGAAAGCGGAAGAATGGTGCCGGGAAAAGGATAAGGATCGTTTGGGGCGCCAACATCAAAAACCGCTGAATTCCGAGGGTTGCGCTGATCGAGAAGCGTTTGAAGAATGGATTCTTGCCATGAAAGTTCGATGAGGCGAACCCCACAAAAAGAAAATGGCTTGGCTAGAGGTCAAAACCCTTCAACCCGAGGGCAACGAGTGACGTACTGTGATGGCTACGGAACGACGTCATTAGCGCAAGGCCGTGTGACAAGCGCGCGCCCTACGGTGTGATGCCCTATGATGAACGCACCATGTCCCAACTGGCATTATCGCGCGATGTTTATGTGTATCTATCATTTTTCTCATTCTAACATTCTGAAAAATTTTCTCTCTGCCTCGCTCTTCTGGGGTGTGTGGTCTGATTTTGCTCGCAACTTGGCTGTGTCACACCAAACATCCTCATGTTTCATATGGCTCTTCTCTTTCCATCGTTAGAGAGAAACTCTTGCGTCTCGCTTTTCTGGGACTTGTCCAATTTCGCTTGCTGTACTAATCATTCACGCAAGCGTTCTCCTCTCGCCCGCTCTTTGTATCGTTGTACAGGTACTCCCCGATATACGCTTTCAATGCGGACTGGAGGCAATAGCGTATCTCAAATGTTAGCGTAAGTCGATTTCGAGGATTTCAGTCAAATTATAGCTAATTTTCGTATAATTTTTCATGAAGTGGTAGGTTTTAGCCACTAAATTAGTTATTTGATCTAATTTCAACTGAATTTTTCAATTTAATACCTTTGAAATGGTTTTAATATTCAACCAAAAGGGAATTTATTTTGCATTTGACATTCGATTTCTAAAATTAGTATAATTTGTTCAAAGAACTGTCAAATTTAGAAAAAAAAAGCGTATAGCAAAATCGTGTATATCGAGTATGGCGTATATCGGGGAATACCTGTATAGCCACACGAAGAAGGCGCTGCTTCGCGTTCACATGAAAATGTGGTAGTGTGAAATCATGTTTGCAAGCGGTAGGTCGCGTCGGTGTGTGTCCGTTTTTTCTCTCGTGAAACCAGTACGGAAAACTATTTGGTAAGTACCGTTTTTAATAAAAGGTATATCAATCTTTATCAAACTGAATTGTATTGATAATTGTGATTGTTGGAGCAACTGCTGGAGTCGAGCAGTTCGGAACGGATCGGAACAAATCCGTTCATTTTTTGAACTTGTTACGCTGACATCACTAGCGTTTTAGATTTAATAAATAGATGGCGAAAAGGCTTTTCGTCCTCTTCTTCTCTGGCAAATCGTCGTTATAAGATTGGTAATTAATAGCTTAGGTAGCTTAGAAAACAGAAAGAAACGCGCAAGACTTTATCCGAAATTCTCCTCCGAGTTAACAGTGATATAAAATCAATTTCGTTTTGTTAAAGAAATCGTAACACACGCACGAACGGAAGTGAGCACTGACCACGACAGAAGCAATATTCAATTGGTTGGTAAGTATTGTGCTTGACGTTAAATTGAACAGCTGTTGGAAAAATAGCTAATATTGCCTTCTATCCCTAGGAGTGCCGAAAACAGAACAGGAGAGGAAAGAAGGCAGGAACGATCCGATCCTCCAACGTGCTAGCGCCTGGTAGAGGAGAAGCGGCAGGAAGGTAGAGACGAACATCTAGCTCGCTAGTGCAGCACGTGGGAGCAGCAAGAGGGAGGCAAGCAGGACGCGTACACACCATTCGACGAAGGAAAAGCTGGAGGAAAGGAAGAACGAGGAGAGAAGGCAGGCAAGACGGGTACGTGTGTATCCCACACCGGTTTTAGGCAGTGTGAATTGTGTGAGTATGTAAATATGTATATGCGAGTAAGAAGGTAAACTAAAGAGCGTAAGCATGTGCAGAATGGACAAATGAGAGTAAGAGTCATTGTAGGGAGAATGGAGAGAATGAAAGAAATTGAACAATAATGTAGTATACAGAAACTAGATGTATGATACACGCTGTCGCACCGTTGCAGAGACGTGCTCTTTAGTGCTGCTAATGAGCACGATTTGAGAACGTTTTGAGCCCGTTTTTTCTCATACAAAATTTTAAAATGTCGCGCGATAATGTCGGTTGGGGTATCATGAACGCGCGACGTATGATGACCGTGCCACTTACAATGAACGCGTTACCGCTAACGAGCGCGCGGCATATGATGACCGTGCCACTTATAATGAACGTGTTACCACTAACGAGCGCGCGTTGTATGATGAACGTAAGGTTTATGGTATCAGCGATATTTTTGAACGAAGAGGAACGGGTGTACCCCGCGAATCAGGACCATCCTTGTACACTACACACACTGAACCGCACACATCATACGCAAACTACACACAGCACGCACCACAAAACACTTTTTTGAACCACTCACAAATAATTGCACGGCAGGGTTTCCCGCGGGATTTACCTACGTTCGCAGGATCAGTTGAAGAGTGGCCACGTTTTATCTCCACCTACACCCGTACCACCATTGCCTCCAATTATTCGGACGACGAAAATTTAGTGAGGTTACAACATTGCCTGAAAGGTGCAGCACTAGACGTTGCCGGGCACCTGTTGCTGTTCCCGGGCGGGTTGAGTGAAGTAATCAGCACGTTGAAGGCCAGGTATGGAAGATACCGGCTACGGCTACCCGCCCCTAGAATGGAGAAATTGGACACGATTGTAGAATTCGGGTTCGCAATGAAGCGTTTGATCGCGACGGTCCAAGTATCGGGACTGGTAGGCAACATGTACGACGTGGTGTTGCTTAAGGAGCTCACGAGGAAGCTGCCTCCAGTACTATCTATTGAGTGGGCTCGATTGAGAAAACGATCACACGAAGTGAACATCTTCTTGTTTGGACGATGGATTGGAGAATTGGGACGATCTCTGTGGGGTCATTGATATGCCCGAGACTGAAGTGGGCAAAGACATTCATCAGGCTCGATCCAACCCACAGCAACCCCCACGTACGACAGCTGGGCCGAGCTATCGATCCGGAATGGGACGTCCAAGCAACGCGTACTGCAACACTAACGTTGTGCAGGTAGACCGCTCTACCGGCAACTCTTTGGTTGACCTTTCATCGTCGGTGTGTATCCTGTGCGGAGGTACATGTGGTTCGCTGGCCAGTTGTAACAAGTTCCTGAGGACGTCGGTAGCATCAAGGAAAACGTTCGTGAATGAACGCAAATTATGCCGCAAGTGCCTCGACCATCACTACGACAGATGCCCCGTCACAGCCTCATGTGGTGTTAATGGGTGCGATCTTCTACATCGCGCGTTACTGCATCAATTCGAAGGTTCACTCGCAGGACCCGGGATGACGGCGCATGAAATGAGAGGTACACACGTTAACACTCATTCAAGTACTAACGAAAGCGTTCTTTAAAAATACTTTCCAGTAGTCCTGCATGGTTCGAAAGCTAATGTCAAAACATATGCATTTTTTGACGACGGCTCCACATCCACCTTCATGGATCACGACCTGCTCGAAGAACTAGGTTTGAAAGGTACGCCACGTCCGTTGTGCATTCAGTGGACAGTCACGCCTGAGGAGCACGATTCGGTACAGGTAGCAGTGCACATATCGGGGAAGCAGAAGAAAACAGCGCCCTACGAGCTGTCAACTGTACGCACAGTTCGCAAACTGGCACTTCCTAGGCAGACCATGGACGCATCCCAACTCGCAGCCGATTTTGCACATCTGAGGGGCTTACCGCTGGAATCGTATGCCGATGTAGCACCACGCATCTTGATCGGCGTTGATAATTGGGAATCCTGGGACAACCGCTAAAAAGTTTAGAAGGAAGAAATGACGAGCCAGTTGCGTCTAAGACCCGTTTGGGATGGGTCCTGGGAGGGCCGTGCTCGGTAGCGACCGCCACGCCAAAAACATCCCTACCGTTGTTCCATATATGTTCATGCGACGACTCTGATGAAACACTCAATGCTGCAGTAAAAGAATACGTCGCTTTGGAATCTATCAGCATCGATAAGACTGTGGACGTAAGGCATTCCAAGGACAACGAACGTGCCTTTTTGCTATTGGAGCGGGACACAAAATTCGATGGGTGGCGTTATGAAACTGGTCTCCTGTGGCGCTACACCGACATCAAGCTGCCATGCAACAAAGCTGCCGCGTTAAAAAGGTATGAGTGCCTGCAACAAATAATGAAAAAGATCCCATTTTAGCAGAAGCAGTTCGTGAAAAGATGGAGGACTACAAGAGGAAAGGCTATATAAGACGCTTAACCGAAGACGAATTGGACAAAAGATACGACAACGATTGGTACCTGCCCATCTTCCCTGAAACCAACCCGAATAAGCCTGGAAGGATACGGATGGTTTTCGACGCAGCAGCAAAGGTACGTGGAGTCTCACTAAATTCATTCCTTCTAGCTGGGCCAGACATGTTAGCCGGTCTGCTTGCTGTCCTGTGCAAGTTTAGAGAGTATCGTGTGGGGATAGTAGGAGATATCCGCGAAATGTTTCATTGCGTGGGCGTAAAAAAGGAAGACCAGAGAAGCCAAATCATATTTTTGGAAGGCGACGATCACGAGGCTAACCCGGTTGTTTACGTCGTTACCGTAATGACGTTCGGAGCATCTTGTTCGCCGAGCTCTGCACAATATGTGAAGAACCTAAACGCAGACCGGTTCGAGAAGGAGCATCCCCGCGCAGTCGAGTGCATCAAGGGCGAACACTACGTTGACGATATGCTGGCCAGCGTAGAAACTGAAGAGGTGGCTAGCGATTTGGCAAAAACAGTCCGCTACATCCACGCCAGCGGAGGCTTTGAAATCCGCAACTGGGTTTCGAATTCGTCGATGGTTGTGGCATCATTGCAAGAAACGTCGTGTACTGAGAACAACGTCAACATGGAATGCGGCTCCACAACAGAGAAGGTGCTAGGTATGTGGTGGGATACTGTATCCGATTCATTTACCTTTCGGCTATCTCCGAAGTATGATCGAGACCTATTAACGGGAGAAAAAACGGCAACAAAACGAGAAATCCTTCGAACACAAATGAGCCTATTCGATCCGATGGGCCTACTAGGTCATTTTATCATGTATTTGAAGATTCTCCTTCAAGAAATCTGGCGTAGCGCATACACCTGGGATCAGCAACTCGACGGGCGAATAGCCGAAAAATGGGCAACATGGTTACGAGTTCTTCCGGAAGTCGAAAAGGTATCAGTGCCAAGGTGCTATCGAAAATTATGCACAACACAGGCAAATGTACAACTGCACGTATTTTGCGACGCGAGTGAAAGCGGGACGGCGGCGGTGGCCTATTTCCGTTTTGAAGAGGAGGAGAATGTAGAAAGTATTATCGTGGGTTCTAAGACGCGTGTACCACCACTAAAGTTTTTATCCATTCCTAGACTCGAGCTACAAGCAGCGGTTATAGGTGCTAGATTGGCTGATACCATACGTCAAAGCCATAGAATGGCAATAAGTCGGACGACCTTCTGGACGGATTCACGAAATGTGCTTAGTTGGCTACACTCCGATCATCGACGGTATAGCCAGTTCGTGGCGTTTCGTGTAGGGGAACTCCTCGAAACCACAAATGTCAACCAGTGGAGGTGGACCCCGACCAAGCTCAATGTTGCAGACGACGGCACCAAGTGGACTAAGGTACCAGACTTATCGCGAACTAGTCGATGGTTCTCTGGCCCTGAGTTCCTTAAACATCCCGAGTCTGATTGGCCAGCAAAGGAAACACCGATGAGCGACACTACTGAAGAAATACGGAAGAGTATATGCGTCCACAAAGCTATCCAGCAGTTCATTCGGTTCGACCGCTTCTCTAAGTGGAAGAGAGTATTGCGGGCGACAGCATTTGTCATACTGTTCACCAAGAAAACACGATCAACGACGGACAACACGTTCAAAGGACCACTTACTCAGGAGGAGCTGGCGGAAGCAGAGGTGATCTTATTGAAAACCATACAACGAGAGGCCTACTCAAGCGAGATCGAAAGTCTACAAAAACCGGCCCCGAGGGCGCATCCATGGAAAAAAGGGATAGATAAAGGTAGCTCACTTTATAAAGTATCACCGGTAGTCGTCAGCCGCGGAATATTAAGGGTCGGAGGACGGCTATCTGAATGCATTGATATCAGCGAAGAATTACGTAACCCAATTATTATTCCCGGAAATCATCGGGGAACGTACTTGCTGATGCAGGAATACCACGAAAGGTACATGCATGGCAATCACAGCACGGTGATTAACGAGATACGGTCGCGGTACTACATTCCGAAGTTATTAGGAGAATATCGCCGAGTAAGGAGAGCATGTCAGCACTGCAAAGTAAAAAACGCACGACCGGAACGTGCCTTCTCAACGTGTAGCAGTAGGACAACCTTCTTTCTCATTCACAGGTGTTGATTATTTCGGACCGTTCCTAGTCACTGTAGGAAGGCGCGTCGAAAAGAGATGGGGCGCAATATTCACCTGCCTCACAACAAGAGCCATACACCTGGAGATGGCCCATTCTCTCAACACTGCGTCATGCATCATGGCTATCCGAAGGTTCATTGCGAGCCGCGGAACGCCTTTGGAGATAATCAGCGACCGGGGGACAAATTTCGTCGGAGCATCTCGAGAGCTGGGTGCGGCTTTGAAATCGGTCAACCAGGAGGAGCTAATGACAGCGTTTTGTGGACCGAACATGAAGTGGACTTTCAAACCGCCGGGAGCCCCACATTTTGGTGGGTGCAGGGAGCGACTAGTTCGGTCTGTAAAATCGGTGCTGGAAAAATTCGACCTGCCACAACGACCAGCGACGAGGTATTAGCGTCAACCTTTGCGGAAATTAAAACTATTATTAATTCCAGACCCCTCACGTACGTGCCGCTGGACAACGAGATGGCTGGACCGATCACTCCTAATCATCTACTGCTAGGGAGTTCGAACGGAAGCAAGCCCTCTAATGCGTTACATGAGGGACCAGCAGTGGTGAAGTCAGGATGGAAGGCGGTTCAACTTAATGCGGACATATTCTGGAAAAAATGGGTTGCGGAATACTTACCAACGCTTACACGAAGAACGAAGTGGTTCCAACCAGGAAGGAGATATTGTTATTGTGGTTGACAACACGCTTCCGCGCAACTCGTGGCCCAAAGGACGCGTCAAGTCCGTCGTGTGCGCCAAGGACGGTCAGGTCAGCCAGGCGACCGTCGAAACAAGCAGCGGAATTTATGTGAGACCTGCGCATAAAATAGCAGTATTAGATATAGAACAAAAGTAATTCCTTACCTCACAAGCAGACCGCGTGACGCAACCACGTTATCAGAACGGAAGGTAAACAAGGCTGACAGTTAGCATATCGTAAGACGACAGCATAATTGATCTAGATCAATATAACAACGTCTCACCCGGGGGACAATGTTGGAACATTTATAAGGTTCCACGGCACTGTCAGCGTTATGAGGGACAAAAACATATAAATAGGTGAAAGGTGTCAACTTTCGGCCTTTTCTCTAACACGATTTCGACCAGTGTAGAATAAAAACTAATTTTTGGCACTCGTCCACCAGCCTAAAAAATTGGTTATGAATTTCATGTTAGTATTTCTAACGCCTACCTTCTTCTTCTCTTCTTTTTGGCTCAACAACCGTTGTCGGTCAAGGCATGCCTGTACCACTACCACTACTGGGCTTGGCTTTCAGTGACTTATTGATCCCCCATAGTAGGATAGTCAGTCCTACGTATAGCGGCATGGTCCATTTTGGGCTTGAACCCATGGCGGGCATGTTGTTAAGTTGTACGAGTTGACGACTGTACTATGAGACCGGCTAGTACAATACACAAAGTACAAATTTTCTAAATATTTAAAACTCAGACCTATAAAATCAAAATCAATAGCCGATATTAAAGATGTCTTGTTACAGCTTTTATATGACTGGAATCTTCCAGCAGAAACAGTAGTTGATAATGAGTCTTCTTTTGTATCAAATGTTGTTGAACAATCAATGCTGAATTTAGGCGTGAAAATATTTAAAACTCCGGTCAATAGGTCAGAAACAAATGGTCAATAAGAAAGATGTCATTCAACTATACGAGAAATAGCCAGATGCATTAAATCTCTTAATACAGATATGAGTATCACTTGCCTTGTACAATAAGCCACTTACAAATACAACAACTCTATACATAGTTTTATTAAAGATACACCTAGAAACATTTATATTGGAGAATTTTCAAATGACCATTCATTTGCAGAAAGATAAAAAACGCGTGAAAAAAAAGTTAGGTAAATCGCTCAACTTTTCAAAGCAAAAGAAGAGAAAATAGTCGATCAGGAATATCAGACTTATGAACCATAAAGCATTGCATAGGAAAAAAATAAAACAAATAACAAACCAGTGAGTAGGTACTATCCCATAAAGATTAAAGAAAATCATTCAACTTATATAATCGATTCTAATAAGAGAAAGGTACACAAAGTTAACCTTAGGAAAACTAACCAACAAAAAATTTACTAACATTTAACATTTTTTTCTCTTTTCACACTCGCCATTTGCGTGTCATTTACAATTGTTTATGCTATCATAGGAATACATGATATAACTAACAACCCCTTAGCAGTAATTCCATTAGGTCAAGCACGAGTCAAGACAGGAAACAAAAGAATCATACACCCAATCAAGATAGATCATTTAGAACATGTTCTCATAGTCAATGATGCGGAAATAAAACACTATGTGAACGATAATCCTCTTTACAATATTATAAAATTAAAGGTTACTAAATTGCATGAAACATTTAACAAGATATGGCCACACACCAACCGATAATGACGATGGGATACTATAGGCAGCATATGGAAGTGGATCGCAAGGACACCTGATGCTGAAGATTTACGTGTTATAAACTCCACTATTAACTCCTTGATTTACCAAAATAATCAACAAGTATTGATTAACGACGAAATTGATAAATGCTTGTATGACATAACCAGAATTGCAAACAGCGTCCTCCAACAGGAAGAAGTAAGATTTCATTAAAGTTCGAATGAAATCATCCAACTAATTATCATCTCAAATCTCGATACTCTGCAAAACTATTTAGAAACACTGGAAGATGCTATTTTACTAGCAAAACATGGAATACCCAGCAGCAAACTATTATCTCTTGACGACCTGAACCAAATGGTTAAGTTTTTAGCTGAGCACAACATACATGTATCATCAACCGATGAAATATCCACAGCCAGGTAACAACGAACAAAACACATATCATATATATGTTGAAATACCCATTTGAATCCAAACATACTTTTGAATACAATTATATTGATTTAATTATAAAAAATGACAAAAAAAATCTCTTGCATCACAACTATAGACTGAAGAACAACACTTTGAATCGTCACAGCCCTGCGAACAAACAGATAATGGTAATTATTTTTGTGGTAGCATACACCTAGAACCATCAAGTAAGTGTATTCAAAAACTAGTACATGGATATCATTCCAATTGTACATATGAAAAAAATATCCCGATGGAATAATTAAACGTATTCATACTGCCGTTATACTCATTCACAATGCCACAGTCAGAATTTCATCGAGTTGCAACAATGACACACAATTTTTCACAGGCTCATATATAATACATTTTGAAAAATGCAACATCTACATCAACAGAGCAGAATTTCCAAACCTGGCAATAAAATTACCAAAAAAAGCATTTCAACCAACACTGGAGTTAATCGCAACCGAAACCGACGTCATCGACATACCACCATCAAAATATTTAACCAATCTAACCATTGAGCATAGAGAAATATTGAAAAAAATCAAACTAGAGAACAAATCCTTGTCATGGAAAGTTAATTTGTTTGGATCAATAAGTGGTTCAATTGTGTTCATTGTTTTTATCATGATAACCGTATTGATAAATATTTACAGATATCAAAGCCTGAGGTTCATATTACCATCTTCATCAAGGAAACAACATAAAGTAAACGAGAGCATCTAGAAACTTCGAGGACAAAGTCATTGAAGAGGAGAGGAGTTAACACGACATCACAGCACCGAAAGCAAAACACCAGCACCGAAAACAATGCAACACCATTCATAGCGAAATATGCTACAATCAACATAGTAATCATTGGAACCAGCATCACGCACCAATATCGTATCAACATCCGGCCAAACATCTAACATAAACAAATAACCGTAGCATAAACATAATAACCATAGCATAAACAATGAAAAGTAGGGAATCGAACATATATAATATGAATTCAGGCAAGGTTAGGCAGTTCTAATCAATATCTTGAACTCAGAGTACGTGCGTGACAAATTGGATAAATAAAATTATTTTTTATTACAATTCCAACGCATGTGTTCTTAACTAACGACTCGGAAGAGTGTCCCTCAGTTGTGAGAAAAAATGTGAAACTCGGTATCTGTTCGACTCTTTCAACCACCTTGGTGTTTGTTTTTCGTTAACGTCTTTTCTGGAAGGAGTCACAAAGTCGCTTCTCCCTTCTTCCGCAGGTTTTTCACAACGCTTTGCCATATTCATTGCATTGCATTCATCAGCAATAAAAACAATACGATGATTTTCTTAAATGTCTTCTTATTCAATAATCCTACTAAAATTGATTGTTAGTAATAATTAACGTTAGATTCGATCTATCGGCGTTATCTCCCGTGATTCCCGACAGAGCGCGGTACAAACGCGTAGTGTGGGAAACATCTGATACCGATCGAGCCGAATATTCCTGATCGCTCAAAGGCTTCCGAACAGCGTGGCTAAGGCAATGACCGAAGGCCACTCTTTCGTGGTAGCCCGAGTCAAGCGACTGATTTTTTAGCGTCACAATAAAAGAATAATATAAGACTGCTTAAGAAAACGCTTCTTAATTAATACCTAATACTACTACGGGCGAAAGAAAGAGTGCTGTTGCAATAGTTTGCAACATTCAATAATGCTGTACAAAAGTCTTTTTTAACGCTTTCCAATAAATGTTATGCGTAAGATATTGTGCAACAGTTAAAAAAAACATGCCACTAGAATCGCCGGGCTTTTCAACCTTAATAGAACCTCCATATGGAACAATTTTAGAGCTGTGTGTGTGTTCAACGTAGCTCCAAACCCCGATCGGTCCTAAAATAGTTGATATTGACAAAGTTTACGGAATTCAAATGCACATATCGAGAGGAGTGGGTGATTTGCGCAAGAATTTAATGAAGTTTCTTCGAATACAACAGGAATCACAGTGGAAATAAGCAAAAATTATTGTTGTCGGCTCACAGTCTTGCAAACAATCGTAATTCATACAAGCGTGAAAACAAACAAAAAAGGGGGGATATATGGTAGGATTCAAGGTTTGAAAACAGCTAAAACTCGTGTCGGCGTGGTTAGACGGCCAGATCCGAGGATCCAGACGACGGAGCGGCACACAGCAACAATACAACGGCTCAGAAAGTTTACAGCAGTACGTATTAAAAAGACGATGTGATAGCGGCAACGGCATGAATGGAACCGCGAAGACGCTCCAAACGAGAACAATCCCAATGGATTGTAGCAGCGGGTCGATTCCAAAAAATTCAAATGCTATGGCTGTAGCTTCAAAGGCTCGCATTGACACCGGCCTCACGAAACGCTCAAGCGATGTGAGCGAATTGCGTTTGCTGCTCGAAGAATCACGTAGGGAAAAAGCGGAACTGCTTGAGGTGTCTCGCAGAGAGAAAACGGAGCTGCAGGCTGTGATTACCCAGCTCCAATTCGAGCTCGGGCTTATGCGGCAGCAGCTTGCAGAAAGCTCTGAAGGGGTAGAACGCGCAGCACAGGAAGCGCGGGAATATGTCATGCGTCGCGGGGAGACCCTCCGAGAGGAAGCTGAAAAACGCACGAAGGCGTTATGCCAAGATGCCCAGCGCGATCGGGAGCTGATCTCATTGCTTATGGGAAACAGTTCCAAACCCAGCAATGCAAGAGGCAACCAGCAACAGCAGCAGCAGCGAAAAAAACATTGACAACCATCACGACAGTCACTAACTGTGCGACAGTCGCAAGAGTTGCAACCGTCACAACGTCAACTCCAACGACAGCACCAGGAAAGTGAATTGATAGAAGAAGCCTCATCGTCAGCGGGGACACTCGAGGATTCCTTCGCAGATGTTGTCCAGCGAAAGTCGCGTCGTTGGCAGGAGCTGCGGACGGAGCGGCGGAAACAAAAACAACACCAGCAGGTGCAGCCGAGGGCGGGTCTGCAGACATCAGACACAGCTCGTCAGCAACATTAATAGTGCGAAAACCTGCTCAAAAAGCAGAGTCACTCTGCTCGGAAGAGGCCCGATGAAATTTTCGTGGCACCGGGTACGGGTCAAACCTATCATAAGTTGTACGAAAAAGTTCGTTTGAACCCGATCCTGGCTGAGGAAAATCGGCAGATTCGAAAGGGACATCGAACGGCGCGCGACCACCTGCGCCTTAAACTGGAGCGCAACGCTGACGCTGTAGCCCTCATGAAGAAAATACAGGGAGAGTTAGGTGAGATGGGTACTGCGCGGGTTGTCACTGAGATGGCGGAGATAATTAACACCAATCTTGACATGTTGGCCACGGAGGAGGACATCCGCAAGACATTCTAGACAGTGTTAGAGAAGGCCTGGCTTCTCTACTGTATGACTGAGAAGACCTTAGACTGTATGTTGCAGGCGATGCACAACGATGAGTAGCAAGCTATCAACAGTAGCATGCATCCTAACAAGTCCCCGGGTCTTGATGGGGTGCCAAATGCCGCTCTTGCAGTGGCCATCACGAAATTCCCTGGCTTATTCCGACAGGTGTACCAGGAGTGCCTGAACACTTCCTGCTTTCCACAACAGTGGAAAACTCAGCGATTAGTACTCCTGCCAAAGCCGGGCAAACCACCGAGCGACCCACCATCCTTCCGCCCGCTTTGCCTTCTGGCCAACGCGAGCAAGGCGCTCGAGAGGTTGCTGCTGAACCGCTTGAACGAGCTTTTGGAGAATCCGGAGAACCCAAAACTGTCTGAGCATCAGTACGATCAACATTGCTATGTCGTTTGGGCCATGTCGTTTGGGCGCACAAACAACCGTGACAGGCGCTGTCTCATGGTTGTTGCACTCGACGTACGCAACGCGTTCAACACCGCCAACTGGCAATGCATCGCGGAGGCGCTAAGAGAGAATGGAGTTCCTTTGCAGCTGCGCAGCATTCTGCAGGACTATTTCATAAACAGGGAACTGAATTACGACAATGCAGAAGGTCTCGTGACGCATCGAGTCTCGGCCGGCTGTCCGCAAGGATCTATTCTGAGTCCCACACTATGGAACGTCGGATATAATGGCGTGCTGCGGTTAGACTTCCCTGCAGGGGCTCAGATAGTTGGGTTTGCCGATGACTTGGCGATTCTAGCGACAGGAACAACGCCAGAACACGCGGCGACAATTGCAGAGGAAGCAGTGGAATTAGTGCACACGTGGATGAGGCAACTCCATCTGCAGCTGGCTCCAGAAAAGACGGAATGCTTTATGATATCCAGCCTCCGCCGAGGGCATCCTGAGATACCAATGCAAGTGGGTGGAGTTGAGATTCGCTCCAAGCAGGCGATTCGCTACCTGGGGGTGATGATTCATGACCACCTTTTGTGGCGACCGCACGTGAAAATGGTCGTGGACAAGACCAGTCGCGTGGTGAAGGTAGTGACCAACGTCATGAGAAATCACAGCGGGCCCCAGCTAGCCAAGCGGAGATTATTCGCCGGGGTGTCGGAGTCAATCATCCGTTACGGTGCACCCATCTGGGCTGAGACCACGGAACGCCAGTGGTGCCGGCGGATGTTAGCAAGTGCCCATCGACACCTGGCGCAGCGAGTAGTGAGCGGATTCCGCTCCATGAGCGTAGCTGTACTCATGGCTGGGCTCATTCCACATCACCATTTGATAAGGGAGGACGCGCGATGCCACCAGCGATACCTCGCCGATACCGAGGCGAGTCGAGCAGTCATCCGACGCGAGGAACGTGCTGTGACACTAGCGGCATGGCAACGGGAGTGGGACACGAACACTGCCAATCCAGGAGCCAACCGCTATACACGTTGGGCACACCGCCTGATTCCCGATGTGCATTCATGGATGGTACAAAAGCGGGGTGAGGTGGATTTTCATCTTGCCCAGATACTCTCGGGACATGGATTTTCCCGAGAGTTTCTGCACGTCTGCGGCTTCACTCCATCTCCAGAATGCCCGGAATGCACAGGCTCGGTCGAGTCAGTGGCTCACGTGCTGTTCCACTGTCCGAGGTTTTTAGAAGTCCGGCGCGACCTACTGGAGCTGGGAACGGTCGGTCCCATTACCGAGGAGAACATCGGGCGGAGGTTACTGCAAAGTTCAGATTCTTGGACCCGAATCAAGGAGGCGGCACAACGCATCACCACAGTTCTGCAGCTGCGCTGGATAGAGGATGAGGCAGCGATGAACACGCTTAGCAATTCCGCCTCCGCAGAGGCAACCGTCAACGCAGAGCAGGCGCAGGACGATCAGGCTGCAGTACGTCGAACGGCCCGAAACCGCCAAACAAGGGCCCGTAGAGCTCGGCTACGCGCGGAGCAGCTTGGCGACATGGAACTGGCGTCCGCGTTAAGACTGTTGTACATGCCAGCAAACAGCGATGCAACACCAGCTGAAGCCACAACAGCACCAGTAATAGCAGCAGTAGCACCTCCGATACCACAACGTAGCCGGAGGCGAACGCAGAGACGGGTCGGACTATAACAACTATCCGACAGTCAGCTGCAGGGTCACACAGCGCAACATACTGCGGAAGTAGACCAGCGCCAAGCTACGTCGCCGTCACCATCGGGCGAGAGACAGAAGAGGCGTGCTGGCCTGACGCCAGAAGAAGAAGCAGCCGTTACCGCTCAAGTAACATCAGGGCGCTAAAAGAGCTGCTCAAGGCACAGAGGATACCTCCCACGGAAGTAACGGAAGGGCTTAAGCTAGTTCACAAGGTTTTTTTTGTTTTCTCATAAAGGATGAAGGGACAATAGTGTATAAATGCGTAACAAAAAAAAACCCCATCGGAAGGTGCACGCAGTTGCATGTTAAAAATATACATTTTTTGACAAATAAACTGCGTATACATTAAAAAAAGGGACAATTTTGTCCCATTCGTTATGTGTACATATTTTGACATGTTTATTATTACCTAATGGTTTCTCATGGTGAAATAATTAATAAACATCATAATTAGGTACAATGAAGCTTTATTGGCAACTCAATTTAAAAATCGACTTGAGATCATATCAACCACATACCAAAGATATCATGGCCAGTTTTCTTAACATTAATAATAACAGTGCTTCTAGTGATGAACGCAAATAGTTATTTCTTACAGGGTCGAATGACAGTAAAGTTAGGCTTATAGCTATAAGTTGAAATAATTTATTTCAATTTAGTTTAAAGATCTAGTGACTAGCAGAGTTTTTATGATAATAAAATGGGTCTTTTGTTCTAAGTTATTTGGGTATATGTAAACGTCTATGATTCCCTTTAGAAACATTACTGTTAGCGCCTAGATGTATGCTGAAAGGTAATAGCATACAAGTAGCCATAATTTAGTCCATAACGATAATAGTTAGTTAGTGTTAGTGAGAACGCGTACGTCTATTGAAATGATGAAATAAATGTTAGAGTCTAAGTTGAACCACCGTACAGAACACATCGTTTTTTTTTGATTGAGCTATTGAACATTTGGTCCTTCGAACAAAAAGGGATAAACGAGTTGTCAAAATCGCAATAGAATTCGGGACATTTAGATTCTCATCACAAGATCGCTGCGATTGTATCGTTTTTTTGCTTGTGCTGAATCCACGAGATTGTTTGTGTAGGCGTACGATTTGCCGGTGCATGCCTTTATGTGCGTGTTTTTTTTTTTTACGTGAGTGCACATGAAGTGGCATAGAGTTTTGTGACTATTATTCCACTTTTCCGGGAGTCGGCGGCTTAGAGTGCAGAACTTTAGCAATCGTGCTAGCGATTTGTGCGTGTGCGTTAGTTCGGCCATAGCGTGGGTCCGAGTTACAGAGGTGCGCGAAACTATAGGTGACGTAAAATTGTTTTTTTTTGTTGGTTGCTAGAAAACTACACACATTTGTGTTGGACCTGCTCCTGAGTTGGGATGAGAAGTGTATTTCGGCCAATTCGCGGGTCCGAATGCTAGGAGTGGTAAAATCGTGTGAAAATTAGAACAAGTTTAGCGTCGGAAAGATCGTTGCTAGGACAATCAGTTTGCGGTTAGTGTGTTTCGGCCATCGTGACCGAGTTGGCGTCAGTGTTCGCCATCGCAATTTGAGGAGTGTCGTTGAAATTTAAAATGCTGAAAGCATCGAAAGAAGCAGAAAAAATGGTGCCGTGGATAAGAATTTACCAAGATCGATTGGCAGGCCTAGAGCAAGTTGAAGAATTTATGGATAATTACGTGGATGCACAACGTTGTGAATTAAGCTTTGCTTAAGCTTAATTAAGCTGTGAATTAAGTTGTGAGTCAGCTTTTGTCCTTGGAAGAGGCAAAAAAGACTTATGAAAGCGTGCGGGAAAAGTTGTTATTGGAGTATGATGAGTGTGATGAGGTACAGTTAAGAAGTGAGAGGAAGGAGTTTCAAAGAAAGTATCACAAAGTGAAGGGTTTTTTGATGAAAGTGTACGACCGATCGCGAACAGTACTATGACGAACACAATGTTTTCGAGTTCACAAGTGCGTTTACCGAAAATAGAGCTTCCTACGTTTAGTGGTGATAGTACGCAATGGATGAGTTTTAAGGATCGTTTCGAATCGATGGTGCACGAGGTAGTGGAGTTGTCTGAAGTTATGAAGCTGCAATATTTACTGGCGTCGTTGAGAGGAGATGTAGCTCGACAATTTGAACATGTTCAACTTGTGGGGGAGAACTATTCGAGTACATGGAAGGCGCTTTTGAAGCGTTTCGATGATGAAAAGAAGCTGAAGCGCGAGTATTTTAAGGCGCTCATGGATCTTCAACCAATGGCAGCAGCAACACCCGAAGAGTTGACTCGAATCGTTAATGAATCTCGACGGTTGGTGCGGGGAATGGAACGACTAAAGGAGCCAGTATCAAAATGGGCTACACCTTTAACAAGTCTGGTAAGATGCAAAATTCATCAGGATACGTTAATGGCATACGAAATCTTTGCAGCTGACACTGAAGACAATTTTTATGACCTGATGGAATTCTGTGAAAAGAGGATAAAGATTTTGAACAACACCGTTACCGATGGGACAAACAGAATATCTACAAAAGCAGCTAATGATCCCATTTCAAGTCGTGCAGAGAACAACGGGCAGAGAAAGAAGGTAACGAAACCGAACGCAACTTTAGTATGTGCGAGCCAAGCACACAAAGCCGTTACAAAATGTTGCATTGTATGCCAGGGTGATCATCCAGTAGCAAGGTGTCCATCATTTGAGCGGCTCTCAGGAATAGAACGCCAGGAAGTAGTCAAAAAGAATGCACTATGCTTCAATTGCTTGACTAAAAATCATCGATCTATTTTCTGCCGTTCATCAACAAGATGTGAGAAGTGCAAGGGACGTCATCATATGTTATTATGTAATCGTATTGCCTTTCCAACCCCACCAAGTCGAGAAGAAACTATAAACGCTACAACGCATGTAAAAGCTGCCAAGGAGCAGATGGTCTGGTTGTCGACAGCACGAGTTTTAGTGTGCAATGAACATGGCGAGGAGATGATTGCTAGAGCATTATTAGATCAAGGTTCCCAGTCAAATTTTATCAGTGAGCAATTAGTGCAGCAGTTGAGACTGAGAAAACGACGACTTGCAAGACCATTATCGGGAATCGCAGCGGTAGAAGTAAGGGCTGTATCCGTTGTGACAGCAATCGTCAAGTCACGTGTAGCTGAGTTTGCCGCAACGCTTGATTGTTTGGTACTACCAAAGGTGACATCGGATTTTCCTTTTCGCATGAAAAACACGGAAAGGTGGAATATGCCGGTAGGAGTAACTTTAGCAGATCCAGCATTTTTCCGTAGTGACAAGATTGATATGCTGATTGGAGGAGAGCTGTTTGCTGAGCTGTTACAACAAGGGCAGTTATGTATTGCCCCACATTTGCCTAAGTTATTGGAGACTAGCTTTGGTTGGATAATCAGCGGTAAAGAAGAGAATCAGCATGATACCAGCATGAGCAACCAGATGGCATGTTCCTGCATCAATGAAGAAGAAGACTTGAGCAGCTTGTTGGAGAAACTGGTGAGTTTGGAAGCTATACCTGAAGATCGAATTCTTTCCAGCGATGACCAGGAATGCGAGAGATGGTACCAAGAATCTACCAAACGAACAGAAGAGGGAAGATACATCGTTCAGCTTCCAAAGGTCAATAATTTTATGCACAAGCTAGGAGATTCACGACCAGTAGCTGAGAAACGGTTTACTGCGTTGGAACGTCGTATGAGGAATGATGCGAAGTTGAGCGAAGCATATAAAAGGTTCATGTCTGAGTATTTAAAGTTAGGACATATGAGCAAGGTTTGCATGTATGACGAAGACGAGTTAAAGGAAAATACACCATGTTTTTATCTTCCACATCATGCTGTGTGGAAAGCAGATAGTACTACAACTAAATGCCGAGTGGTGTTTGATGCATCTTGTAAATGCAGGACAGGTCACAGCTTAAATGATTTCCTGTTAGCAGGACCTAGGTTGCAAGAGGACATAGAGCCAATATTACTGCGTTTCAGAATGAAAGCAGTCGCAATGGTTGCAGACATTGAGAAGATGTATAGACAAGTTCTAGTGTCGGAGAGTGACAAAAATCTTCAGCGAATCTTATGGAGGGAAGATAGCAGTCATCCAATTGCCGTTTATCAACTAAACACGGTTACATATGGAACTACATGCGCTCCATACTTGGCAATACGCACATTAAGGAAGATATTTGAAGACCATGAGAATGAATTTCCAATGGCAAAGACATGGTATGATGACTTTTATGTCGACGATTTGCTCTCAGGAGCAGAAACAGAGGCAGAAGCGATACACATTCGTGATCAAGTGATAGAAATGATGGATCGAGCAGGATTCAAGTTGAGAAAGTGGGCATCCAATCGTGCATCAGCTTTAGACGGATTACCCAATGAAGAGTTGGCTCAACCTGAAGAGAAGGAGAGGAGTCTCGATACGAAACCCATAAGCACGTTAGGCTTAACTTGGGACCCAAAGACAGATCGATTGAGGGTACGAGTTCCCTGCGTAGATGTATCGAAGCCACCGACAAAAAGTCAAGTGATGGGAAGTATTGCCAAGATATACGATCCATTAGGTTTTGTGGACCCTATAAAGATGGTGGCAAAACTTTTTATGCAACGGTTGTGGACATTGAAGGAGGCAGACGGATCAATGTGGCCATGGGACAAGGAGTTACCAGAAGTATTGCAGAAGCAATGGGCAACGTTTTGCAGCCACTTGGGAGAGTTGAATAACGTAAGTGTTCCACGATTTTCCAATCCTACGATGAGCGACGATTTACAATACCACATTTTCTGTGATGCGTCGGAGAAAGGATATGGGGCATGTGCGTATTTGAGGTGCAAGACAGAAGAAGTATGTGTGGCTAATCTGCTTGTATCTAAGTCCAAGGTGGCACCTCTCGCGAAACGACTTACAATTGCAAGACTGGAGCTTTGTGCAGCATTGTTTGCGAGCAACTTATACAATTTTATTAGAAAAGCAAGATTGCCGGAAGCACCATGCTATCTGTGGACGGATTCGATGACCACATGGTATTGTATCACCTCACCTCATCAAGGTTGGAAAACGTTTGTGGCAAATAGGACGGCCAAAATCCAATCTCTTACTAATGGATGCCAGTGGAGGCATGTCCCAGGCATTAAAAATCCCGCAGACTTGGTATCGAGAGGATGTCAGCCAGCAGCCTTAGTGAAGTGCCAGCTATGGTGGTCGGGGCCATCGTGGTTAGTAAAAAATGAAGATGAGTGGCCAAGATCAGCATTTACTAAACCAGCAGAGGCGACAGGAGAAGAGAAGACAACAGCTGCATTGGTGTCAACCGAAGTTCAGAGTGGTTGGGATGAACTCTTTTCTAAATATTCTACATACAGTAAACTTCGTCGAGTTGTTGGATACTGTGTACGGTTTTTAGACAACATAAGGAGAGGCTCCAAAACGAAGAAGAGAGGGCTTGTGATTGAACGTCTCACTAGCGAGGAAATACAAGGGTCAAAAAAGATGCTGTGTAGAATGGCACAAATGGATGGATTTGCCCAAGAGATGAAGGAGTTGAAGGCCGGAAGGGGAGTGGCCCGTTCCTCAGCAGTACGAGTATGTGATCCATGGATTGATGAGGAAGGCCTGATGCGCGTGAATGGCAGACTACGGCATGCGGAAACAAGCCATTCGATGAAGTACCCGATAATCATTCCGAAAGGACATATGTTGGCGAAATTGCTGGCATACTATTGCCACATAAAGTATCATCATGCAGGCCCACAAATGATGCTATCAACATTGCGTCAGGAATTTTGGATCATCGGTGCAAGGTCAGTGGTCAAGACGATTTATAATCGGTGCATTAGATGTTTTAGGTGCAACCCGAAATCTACTGAACAACCGATGGGAGATTTGCCGAAATGTAGAGTTTCCCAAGCAAAGCCGTTTGCAGTATCTGGTGTCGACTATTGTGGTCCAGTTTTCTTGAAGGGGAGCCATCGGCGAGCAGCTCCAGTGAAGGCGTTTATTGCAGTGTTTGTGTGTTTTGTTACACGCGCAGTGCACCTGGAATTGGTTTCCGACCTAAGCACACCAGCGTTTCTGGCAGCATTACGGAGATTTATCGCTAGAAGAGGAACGGTAACGGAAATTCATTCTGACAATGGTACCAACTTCAAGGGAGCAGCGAATGAGTTGAACAAGTTGTATGAGCTCTTCAACTCTACTGATCATCAGCAAAGTATTTGGACCTGGACAGCTGAACAGCAGATCAGATGGAAGTTTATCCCGCCTCGCGCGCCACACTTTGGAGGCTTATGGGAAGCAGCAGTGAAATCAATGAAGCGTCATTTACTGCGTGTGTTGGGCACATCATCGGTGTCACACGAAGACATGGTGACACTATTGGCCGAGATTGAGTCTTGTTTGAATTCCCGTCCGATTTCACCATTGTCGGACAGTCCAAATGATTATGAAGTACTAACACCAGGTCATTTTCTCACAGGTTCAAATATGCAACATTTAGCGGAAGTAGACGTAAAAAATATCCCCGAGAACCGCTTGAACCATTGGAGACACGTTCAACATCGACTACAGCATTTTTGGAAGCGTTGGCATGTGGAATATCTTCAACAGCTGCAGACTAGATCCAAATGGAGAGGCCCAGTACGACTGATCTGTCCTGGAATGATGGTAATCGTACGAGAAGATAATGTGCCACCGCTAAAATGGCCATTAGCGAGAATAATCGATGTACACCCAGGACCAGACGGCACCGTAAGAGTAGTCACGTTACGTACACCACAAGCAAAAGAACTAAAGAGGTCAGTTAGTAGAGTTTGCGTACTACCATTGGAAGACAATGAACTTTATACGATGAAAGGAAACACATGAACTGAGGCGAAAATCTCGTGTGACAGTTTTTTTTTGTCGAGTTAAACATTTGGTTAGTTTTTTTTGTCGAGCTAAGGTTTTTTTTTTGCTTATAATCTACGAAAGTGAGGAGTATAATCTATTATAAAATATCATCTATTGTATTATATGAAGTATTATGAATTATGAAGCATGTTGCATGAAATCGAATGTGGCTCATAAATAGCACAGTATTGATCATAGAAGTGAAGTACTTAAGGGATTGAATTATGTTGACGTGAATTGTAAAATTTTCAATTTTGGTGGTCGGGAAATGTTAGCGCCGAGATGTATGCTGAAAGGTAATAGCATACAAGTAGCCATAATTTAGTCCATAACGATAAGAGTTAGTTAGTGTTAGTGAGAACGCGTACGTCTATTGAAATGATGAAATAAATGTTAGAGTCTAAGTTGAACCACCGTACAAAACACATCGGTTTTTTTTTTGATTGAGCTATTGAACAATTACAAAAATTTGATTTCATCACAGCTCTAAATGGCCAAAAGAAGAGGACAAGACTTTTTTCGACAGCAAAAGGAGCACCTAGATTAATTATTTCAAGCATCTATAACACATATTTGCTTCATTAGGACCTGGTTCACATGAAACGCATACGTACGAAACTCTTTTAGTACTTTTTTTTACATACTGGTCTATTGCATGTTCATTCGTTAGCACTTTTACCCTCGTAATAAGACATTTGAACCTGGCAGCGCTGACGAGAACCTCTAGGACCTGACATAGGCAAGTTAGCATTGGCGCTTTTATTTAATACGTAAAGCTTGATAAGAAAATTGCATCTAGATATATTTTATTTTGTAGGTTATTTGTACAAGTCCCAAGAATTGATTCCCGCCAAATCCAGAATATGAGAAATTGAATGAACAGACCATTATCTACTAGCACTTCTCACGGAGCACTTTCTACGCATACTTTCTACCCAGTACTGCCAAATTTGCAGAAGCACATCCATCACTCATTGACAGTAAAGATACCAGCCATCACAACGTATTTTGCCTATGGGACAAATGTGCCTAATGGCGGTTCTAGGTTGGAAATGATTTTTTTAAAGAACCGTATGGGTTTACAATTTTTTAACAATTGTTTGTGGGCGCACTCGAAAGATCGTTCAAAATAAATATATGTCATATCACTTCAATGGGGTGTCACGACGGCAAGCGGAATAACTCATCTTTTTGAGTGCGATGGGACAAAAAAGTAAATCATATTTTCGTAATCTGCAGGATGTATTGTTTAAAGCAGGGACCTATGCTTTGCTGAAAATTTCCATCCCATATAGTTCATATGTTGTAGGTACGACGAACTGCTGTACTCTTAATGTTCTAAACTAGAACATTTATTTACTTTTGAGTTATTAGACGCGCTTGACAACCTGATGATGAGTCTGCCACACTCCAAGCATATACTCGTCCTCGGGCATCCCCTGCAAAAAAAAAATGAAAATAATAGATCGATGTATTCAGTATATCTAGGAAAATGTATGCTTTGTGCGTAGAATAATAATTTTCTTACCAACATATAATGTGTGATGGTCCTTGGAGATGGCTAGCGCGGTAATACTTGCAGGTTCTATATTGTTCTTATAATCATAAGCTGTATGCATCGTCAAATCCGTTCTAAAAACAAGCTTTCTCTCCCACGCCACGTTGCCTGGAATAGAAAGAAAGGCAATACTAGTAGCTTCAGGAATATGTTTTGTGCATTACTACTCAATACACGAAAAATACTCCTTATTCAATATTAGCAGGGATCGCGAATATATGAACACATTTTGACAATCGTTTAAAGTTCTTTTTGGTTTGACTAACTTCATTTTTTGTTCACTCCTTTCAAAATAAACAATCGTCAAAACCAAGGACTGTGTAGGAACGAGGTCAAATAATGTAGAACAATTTGACAAGTAGCCAAAAGTTCATTACAGCAGCTTGTTTCTAAAACCCCTTTACGATTCAATTTTTTTAATCAATTTTTATGATTTTAATTATGAAACGGGCTGGTAATTGTAAGAAAATTCTCAATTATTTCCAAAATTTTACAGGAAGAGTATGTATGCCTCTAGTAATAGTAAATGTTTGAGAATATAATGAATTTTTATAGGACTTTCTGCTGTCAAATGGCATCCAAGATGGCCAAACCGATTTTGGCTAATATTTGACCACGTTCCTATACAGTCCTTGTGTAGCGCCTGGTAGTTAGGCAATTAGTATAATACTAAGAATAATCAATTATAGCAAGCAATTATGGTAGCAATCGTTTATGGTAGGCTAGGAAGGATAGGAAGCATAGGAATAATAATATAGCTATAATGCTATAATAATTATAGCAAGTAAATTACGTAAAAAATGCATTGTCTAGATAAGGACATAATATAGGGCATATGATAGAATAGGATAGAAAGCTGGCTATTAGCTTAAACATAAGATATGTTTAAGATAAATACTTTTAGCCTATAGAAAAACGTAGGGTAATTTTGGCGCGAAAAGAAGTAGTATAAATAAGGGCTGGGAATAGGAAATAGGTCATTAAGGAAACTATATACTAAGAGAAAACGCTGCCCGGAAAAATACAGACATAAAAATAGGGTAAATGTACCAATAGTGGTGCAATTTGTAGAGGTACAGATGTATTTTAATGGATTTAAAGTGTGACGAAGGACAATTTCTGAATATTTTAACACATAACAGGTGGAATATGTTTTATCTTCGCAATCACAACCATTTTTACCACGAAATACATAAATTTTACGAAAAAAAATACAAATTTTTGTGACTGCTTCGTTGTATCTAAAATGGTGGTATGGTTCCTATAGTCGTCGTATTGTGTTCCTATAGTGGTGGTAAACAAAGATGCCTTAAAAACAGTGTATAATATCAATGGAACTTAGTTTTGAAGCTGTTTTCGTATGAATAGCAAGGATTACTGCGATGATAATGATTTCTTTCGTAATTTGATCGTAAAAAAATGTATGAATTTGGTTGATGAAAATATTGACTAAAGTACTGAATAACACCTGTCGTCAACCCATACCCAGAAGAGTTTGCTTGATTTGAAGTCGATTTTTCACTCAGCCAAATAAGCGAATTTTGGCCTTTGTTTGGTAAATTATTTACAGAAAACTCATTTGTGTTGCTTATTTTAATGAAAACAGTACGACTTGTCAAAAATATCGTCGAAAAAAATCTAACTTTACCTGTTTTTATTGATTTTAGAACTAGGACCACTATAGGAACATGCCTGTTTGGTGTACCTATAATGGCACTATCGTAAAAAAAAAAACACTCAAAAATACGTAAATATGGTCAAAAGTCAATGAATTAGAATAAAACAAAATCATTTGATAACATTTATGTTAAAAAACTAATAATTGCGTTGTTATGTGGTCATTTAGAACGTTAACAAAAATATGAGTATCGCTATGAAATCCTAAGGATTTTGGAAAAATGTTGATACCTTTTATAAAATAATGGATTTTTCGGTCACTAAGAAATGGAATGGCCCCATTTCATTTTTAAATCCTATGTAAAAGGCTAGAGAACATTTCACACTATCGTAGATAACTTAACTACTTTTAATTTATCGTATGAGACGCATTTTAGTGCAATACCACCACTATTGGTACTAGCACCACTATAGGTACTTTTACCCTATTCCTACATCGGTGTCGTTATTTGAAGCTAGAAGGAAAGAAACCTTTTTCCACCACACTTGATCATGAACAAAAATTGACTTTGACTAGCCGCTAACTGCGAATGTAAAAAAAGTCCACAATTAACAACAGTGGCCCTGAACAATTGGTGATATAATTTTGTCAAGTGTTCAAGTGTTTAAGTGTTGTGTGCATAAAAATTGAAGTTAAAGGTAAGGCTCAGCCCTCTATGTTACGCTAGCGTTACGCGTAACGCCTATTTATCGCAAACCAATGCAGTATGTTTGAACACCTGTTATAAGCGCCGTGGATGAGCAAATTAATAGATAATCATGTCTTGATATTTATTATTTTTATATGATAATTAGAAAAGCAACAATTTTTCAACAAACACAAAAAAGCACAGCAATCGCTATCAAAGATAAAAATCATAGATAATTCATGAGTATAAATAAATTAAAATATTAATATTAGGTTATCATTTTTAACATCAATGAGAATTGTAACAACTTCAAGAATTATAATTATTTACAATGGGTGGAATCGCAAACCGTAACGTCGTTCGTTATCGTTAATTTTTGTATGGGTCTCCTAACAACATACGATCGTAAATTATAAACGACAATGCAGATGACGTACCGGCCATACCATCGAGGCAAGATTCACCTTGTAGCAGATATTGGGAAAAATAAGGACGCTTAACACACCATCTATTAATTGACTTCAAAGTTGCATATCATAGCATACTTACTTACTTATCCGGCGCTACAACCGCTTTGCGGTCTTGGCCTGCCTCAGGAGTGTCCGAAACCGCTCACGGTCTCGCGCCTTCGTCTGCCAGTCCGTTATCCCGGCCTTAATGGCGGACGCCTCCACGCCATCTTGCCACGTGCGTTCACCTATCTGCACGTCACGCCTACGTAGATTCTGATTATTTGTTGGCGGGCCCGATGATGTTGCCACCATCAGTTTGGTCTTTGCCTCGTTTATCTGCAAACCGAGGTTCTCTGCCGCCTGCTCGATCCCTTGGTAGGCTTCTGCTACATAGGAGAGCCGCAGACCAATGATGTCTATATCATCAGCGTATGCCGGGATCTGGGTTGACTTGGTTCCCGTAGTCTCCACCCTCGAGTCACGGATGGCTCTCTCTAGCGCCAGGTTGAATAAGAGACAAGCAAGCCCGTCCCCCTGGCGCAGACCTTTGGTGGTAGCAAAAGGTCCTGAGAGTTTTCCATCCACCCTCACCTGGCATGTGACGTTGGTCATAGTCATTCTAACTAGCCTTATCAGTTTGGCCGGGATTCCAAAAGAGCTCATAGCGTCATACAGTTTTACCCTGGCTATGCTATCATATGCGGCTTTGAAGTCAATGAAGAGATGGTATGTGTCGTGTCTGTATTCAGCCATCTTCTCCAAGATCTGCCGCATGGTGAAGATCTGATCAGTGGTAGATTTTCCGTTTCGGAATCCTCTTTGATAGTTTCCGACTATCTCTTCGACGTGCGGGACAAGGCGATCCTGAAGGATCAGGGAGAATATTTTATTGGCGGTATTCAACACCGTAATACCCCTGTAGTTGTTGCAGTCCAACCTATCTCCCTTCTTGTATATGGGGTAGATGATGCCGAAATTCCAATCACAAGGCATCGATTCGCTATCCCACACCTCAGTAACAATTTGATGAATCTCGTTTTCTAGTCGTGCACCTCCATTCTTGACCAGTTCGGCTGCAATACCGTCGGTTCCGGGTGCCTTGTTATTTTTCAGCCGACGGATAGCCTTTCGTGTTTCTTCTATGCTAGGTGGAAGTAGCATGTCACCATCTGCTAGTGGCGCTTCTAGCTGTTCGCTAAACTGGTCATTGAGTAGTTCATCAAAGTACTGAGCCCACCGCGAGAGGACCTCTGGGTGGTTACTGACCAGATCTCCATCCTTGTTGCGACAGCAGGTTACCTTAGGTACAACGTTGTTTCGGTGACCTGCTATCGCTTGGTAAAACTTTCGTGTCGGTCCGTACGCCTCTCTGGTTTGCTCGAGTTCCCGCATGTTTTGCTCTTCCAAAGCATGCTTCTTGGAGCGGTGAACTCTTTTCTCTTCGCGTCTGAGCCGTGAATATTCCTCTGCGCATGCCCGCGTTCTATGCCGTTGCTGCATTGCTCAGTATGCAGTATTCTTACGTTCGGTCACTTGTCTGCATTCATCGTCGAACCAGCCAGATTTGGTATTGCCACGACGTGGGGGGAGTATATTTCTTGCACAGTTTATGATTTTTGTTTTTAGAGCGTTCCACCTCTCGCTCGTAGTTTCGTATCTGTCTTCTGGTAGTAGAGACTCTTCTAAAGCGGTTTTGAATTCCTGTTGGACAGTAATGTCCCTTAGAGAGTCCGTGTTGAGCCGAGGTTGCGTGTTTTCTCCGCCCCCATTGGCGCGGGGGGTGGGCGATTCTACAACGTATCACTAAGCCAACCAAGTAGTGATCGGAATCGATATTGGCTCCTCGATATGTTCTGACATTTAACAGACTCGACTGTCGTCGGCGGCTTATTAACACGTGGTCGATCTGGTTGAAGGATTCTCCACCCGGGTGCGCCCATGTAATTTTGTGGATTTTTTTGCGCGCAAATTTGGTATTTCCTACAACCAAATTGTTCGCTGCGGCGAACTGGACCAATCTAATACCATTATCATTACTGTGCTCATGCAGACTGTGACAGCCAGTGTATTGGCGGTACATTGGCTCCCTACCGACTTTTGCGTTGAAGTCCCCCAGGATGATTTTGAGGTCATGCCTGGGGCACGCATCTACGATTCTAGCGAGGCGGCCGTAAAAAAGGTCCTTCTCCTCTTCCTCTTTATCTTCGGTAGGGGCGTGAACGTTTATGAGGCTTATATTAAAGAATTTGCCTCGCATGCGCAGGGTGCATAGCCTATCGTTTATAGCCTTGAAATCCATGATTGCGGGTTTCAACCGGGGACCTACGGCGAAACCCGTTCCGAGCACGCGGTGGCGGTCGTGGCAGCTGTAGTATATGTCGTAGCAATGCTTACCACGCCTGTTGTGCACACCGTTCCCTAGCCACCGAATCTCTTGTAAAGCTACGAGGTCCATGCTCAGTGTGGCTAGGGCATCATCAAGTTTTTTCAAGGCTCCGGCTTCGCTTAGAGTGCGTACGTTCCATGAGCCCATTTTTAGAGTAGTCCGGGGGCATTGCGTAGGGTCGATATCGTTGAATCCGTTTCGAAAATTTCTTTGGCTTTCTGTAGTCGGTTGCTTCATGGGACTGGGTGACTGGCCCCGCGCCCACGTGACCGTTTTTTTTAGCGTCGGGTTACCCCCTCGACGTTCAGGCACCCAGTTTCCCGGGATACCCACCCCCCTCCTGGTTCGCCATGTGCCACCATCCGCCCGAGGGTTGGGTCAAGCCCGTGTACCTAAGCTTGGATATGTGGTGACACATGTTACCACTCTGCACGACGAGGACGTGTCGGAATAGGAGTTGGATGGGAGAGCCTGTATTATCCCTCAATGGGGCTTCGGATCCCATCCCATTACAGAGCAAGCAAGTTTTTACACTAGCAGCAGCTAAAGTAAAACTTTCAGCACGGCACAAACCGACCTTGTGAATTCACGCACACATTCAAATGCTAGATGCGAGCGCGCTGCGATTGCGTTCACAAATACATTGATACTTACCCGTTCTCACGCACACTAGTTTCGGATGAAAAGAAAGGAGAGAAACTTTCTGCGAGAGCATTTTTTAAGCTAATATTCTCTTTTTATTGCAGTTGATACATCATATCAATTACAATTATCCATCAGATAGGGTTATCTTTTACTTTCTTTTCACATTGATGCATCGTGCTTTCTTTCCTTCCGCTGCAGTTTCACTTGTTCCAAAGCAGTACTTCATTTTTTGCTATCCCAAGTGTTTTGATAAATTAATATTTAACGTCTAAATGGATATTCGCCATTGCAACGTAAGTGATAAAAAAGCTTTTTTCGGGCTTATTTAATACTGTTTTTTTTTTTCGATATAATTAGTCTACAACAACTAACCTACAAATGCCAGCATCATCGCCGGCAAGCAGTTTGGGGCCAGTAAAGCGTTCTCCGTCAGCTTTTTTATCAAGCGGAGCGGCGAAATTGCCGGCAAAACAAACCGCGCTCTCTCCCCTGGCTCCGTTATCATCCGGGGCAGCAGCGCAGCAACGGATGATAAAACAAAATGTGCCAAATATTGAATCGCCCTGTGTGGAATCAGTGAAATGTACTCCGTCCACCTTTTCATCATGCGGAGCGGCGAAATTGCCGGCAAAACAAACCGCGCTCCCTCCCCTGCACAATGGGCAGTTTAGAACAATTTCGGGATAAAATTATTTTTGCAGAAATTGTTTGTTTTTATCGTTTGTAGTAAAGAGTTATGATAGTAAATAACATTTTATATGTAGTTCGCATCCATACCACCAGGTGGCGCTACATAAAATAGTGTTTTAAGGGACCTTTGCTTAATTTTATTAATTTTGTGTGTTTTTTTTCTTGTATTTGTTGTTTCTAATAGTATAAACCATATTAAAATATACTGTAATGTTTTATAATATATGAACAAAACATAATAATTTTGAATAAGATAATATTTTCTGTTTTGTATAGAACAATTGTAGCTAATTTTCATCACTTTTACTCACAGGTAGTACAAATTTTACATACACAACTTAGGTGGATGCTATTACAAGCTTCTGACGTCTTGTTCACATTTCTAGAGACATGAATAAAGGCATTTAAATAATTCGGTAGAGCAGGTACATTGAAATAAAGTAGTTCCCAAATTCGTCATGAAAAGCAGCTCATATTGTTAGTCTTTGAATATTCATCCTATACTTTTCCAAGTCCTGTACTGCCTTCAGAAGGGGTAATAAAACTAAACATTGTATGTTCTTGGTTTTACAACTATCCGAAAAAATCAGAGTTCAACGATAGCTACAAACAAAGTATTTACTTCATTAGTAAAGTTAAACTCTGTCTTTGTTTTAGTGCGTGTAGCTACTGATATTGAATTGGTTAACGAATCAGAGGAATACAGCTCATTATACAAAATGTCCTTCTGGATGCATTTTCTTTCTTGCAAAATATTCTTTGTAGCATACTCCCCTATATCCTTATATTTAGTTTGTCATGACTTTTGGGAGTTTCTTCTCCCAAAGCGCCAATAGATGCTGGTGCATTCATAACGTTTTCCTGTTATTCGTATAATTTCAGAATTATTTTCCTTACATCCGTCTATAATCTGGAGTAGGACCAAAAGTTATTTGATTCTATTTGCTTCATTATATTTAATAATAAAGTTAGGTTAGAATAGAAATTTACATATTAGATAAGTACATGAGCTGAAACTAAGATACACAGCTTCGTAATGGAAATTAAAATCACGTAGAATATAGTTTTGTAGAATACACTAAATACGCTACACTAGGCTCCTATGGAGCCGCCTAGTTGCGCATTTGTCTGTTTTTAGAAAAAGTTGATGTGATAAAACTTCAATAAAATTCGCGTTCGCAAACTTTCGCAGAATATTTCTTCACAGATTGATAGTATATATATTACACTATTATGTGACATATATGAGACAACGCCACTCTACGCCACTTCAATAATGGCATCATGTCAAAAATTAAAATGATGAAATTTTTTAGGAAGTTTCTTCAGTTATTATCGTTTATTTTTGCATAAAATTAACTTAACTCAAAATTGTTAATGGATTTTTAAAGCTGACTAAATATCCTTTTTAAAATATCTAAACTTATCAAAATCGGTTTATATTTGAAAAAGTTACAAAGGTTCAAAATTTTCCAAAAAAGTGAAAAATTTTCTGCGTTTTTTAAACAAATCTCGACTTTGAAAGGTCTTTTCTAGAGAACCAGAAAAGATAAAGATCTCATATTTGGTATTTTTCTTAGTTTAACCCTTAGTATTAAAACCTATTATTTGGAATTGCGCTATTACAAAGTTGATTTTTTGAATTTCATCCCGGCAAATGCCCATTGTGCCCTGGCTCCGTTATCATCTGGGGCAGCAGCGCAGCAACGGATGATAAAACAAAATGTGCCAAATACTGAATTGCATCCTACACCTCATGTTGTTTCAGCAGCGACGGCATCATCGTTGTCCTTACCTTCATCATCCGGAGCAGGAAGACTCCCAGCAAAACCGTCCGCGCAGTTTTCTCGCACACGTAAGGTACCAGCAAGCGAGAATGGATCAATCAGACAATCGCTCCCTCCTCCGCTGGCTCCGTTATCGTTCGGGGCAGCAGCGCTGCCTATAAAACAAAATGTGCCCGATGCTTTCGAGATATCATCTTCCGTCGTGCTTTTTCGATCATCATCAGCATAAAAAAAAACTAGTGCGAAAACAAGAACAAAAGAAAGACACGTTAAAAGTTGATAAACGTTCCAAAAAGATTACTGCTAAGATAGGGCCAAGCGCCGTCAAACCATAATCTGCATCCGAGGTGTATTCTTCCTTGAATCCGCTTCTGGGTTTAGATATCGGTCTACCTTTAATGGACAATGTACAACCATTTGATATGAAGCAGTTTACATCAATTTCTGTTGGTAAGAAAAAAGCTGCACCATTCTTTGAGATGTCTCCGTTGGTGTGTGACAAATCTGAAATGGATAAGAAATTTCAGATACTCTTTCGTCTACATCGTTTACAAACGATTCGTTAACGCCTTCAACATTACATAACGCTACTGTAAATAGCAGAGCCGATCCCAATGTAATACCAACCACAAGTCCTGATATTCTTGATAATGTACAGGACGAAAATGAACCATTAATATCAGAGCTCCCATTATCTGTGGATCCCTCCTCTCTAGCGAAAACGCGTACTCCTGTACATAATGGAATGTTGCTTCGTGAAATAAAAAACTTAAGAGAAATTGTTGAACATTCTATCCAATCGAAGAACATCGGCCCTGCTACCGAAAATCGTGAACGTCTGTTCCATTTCAGTCCCCTGAACACCGGTATAGAATTGGAAGAGTTTGATGCACTGTTAGGAATCGATGACGAGTTTCGGAAAAATATTTTCACCTTTGTGTTGCGTAAAGCCGGTGATAATCGCGTAAATTACATTGCCCATCGCGCAATCGACATAATTTTTTCAAGAGATTTGTTTGCAAAGTGTACTTGGAGCGGTAGCGGTTGGCGATGTAAAAAAATTCCCATTAAGAAATTCGAAAATGTTTTAACGCTTTTTAAAGAACTAGGGCATCTTGAAGACGAAGAGCTTCAAAGCTTTTTCAGCAAAAAAAAAATCAACATGCTAAGCGAAGAAAAACATTGAGCGGAGCTAGAAAGACTACACCCCGTTCTAAAATAGGAAAAAAACATATAGCGGTAATTGACGGTGAGCAAATAAGGAATGGTTAGAAGGAAGGGAAAGAAAGGCTTTTTTATTTAAGACTATTTAAGACTGTTTTGCTGGAAAAAGTAATAAACACAATTAAATGTAAACTACTGATAAACGCCAAGAACCGTTTTGTTATTAATTTTATATAACTTTCATTGCGTGTTGTCTTCATTAGAGAGTGTGTATCAAAGGGGTAAAATACATTTCCCCTGTAACACCCAGAAGAATCGCCACAAGTTTACAGAAAACATTCGAAGGGCTTAACTCGACAATGGTAGTTGATGCGTTATTAACGTTACACTCGAACGTGAATAAGTGTGTTGAAGAAAGTGGAAACCTGTAGGATTCTCTTTTTTGCAATTCAGCTTTTTCCCAGTAATGCGCACAGTAGAAGATATCATCGATGCCGAACAAAATTGTATAACTTCTCTTTCTAAGGTAAGGAACCAGCCATCTCTATTACTTTTCTTCAACACATAATCCTTCATATGGAGGGTGATGTTACTTCCGTGGTATTCGACGCGATAAAACCACTTGCATGGTTCTGGAACAATCAAATTATCTAACTCCAACAGCAGGTTTATAACTTGTTCCAAATTTTTCCAACCACTTCTTAACATGTTCTTCAGTAATTGAAGGGCATTTTCGAAAATATAAGCAGAAAATGTATTGAGTGGACCAAATTTCTCAACCTCTGCTGTAACATGTAGTAAATTATGAATGTTACTAGTAACGTACCCTTCCCCGTAAATTTTGTCATAATCGACAACAAATCGTTCAAGTATTTGTCCCGCAGTTTTCCAATAACTTTTGTATGTGTAAGAGGAAAGAAATTTAACTGCGCATATAAAAAGCATGTGGTGGTTATATTCATCTTGACTTATCCTGCCTCTTAAAACGACAGGAGCAGCATAATGAAGGAAAGAACTGTATTTAGAAGCTTTCCAAAATTTTAAATCATCCAATTTGCGTAGCTTACGATGGATCTCCGATGGCAATTCTATGCGTACCAAATCCAATGAAATAGCCTCTATAGTCGATAGAGACCACTTAATCGCTCCCCACATACCGTAGGTCCACCCTTGCAATGCTTTGCGTGCTATTCCATAGTGCATAAGATGCAATTCATCACCGATAGTAACTCTCTCAATTATATCTAATTTTTTATATCCAGCAATGGGGTTTTTTTCTTTTTGGTGCTCTTTATACACATCATTACGAAAATCTTTGTCAGTACGCAATGGAGCATTGGTTCCCGGAAAACAAGTCGTTCGTGATCTTGGATGATGGTATCCAACAACGGTGCATTTCAGACAGCCATGCTTTCCTGTGTGTGATACCACACCTAAAAAAAAGTACATTTACATCATTGGATAAATCATAGACTGTTTGTAATTACCTTTAATGAATGAACGTGCTGGGGAATCAGCCACAAAAGCACGCACTTTGATGCACACCTTAGTTAGAGGACACCCTAATATAATACCATTATCGATAAGACCATTTAGTTCATCCACCAATGGTCGAAGGTATTGTTCGAGCGATTCTGGTTTTTTTGGTCCGCAAAATATAGCCACAATCATTGGCCTTAAATGTGGCATGGTGTGTATATTAGCCAAAATTGGCCAAAATGATGTTCGCCCACTTTTGTGCAACGGCAGACCATCAATATTAATTGTTATGGGTAATTTTGTATTGGGTAGCATCTTCTGGCTCCTGAAAAATAAGCATAAGTTTTAACAGCAACGAATCATATACACTATATCAATGGGAATGTTCGTCGCAGACTCAGCAGAAAAGAAAATTTTCGTCTGTAATCTTTGCGTTGCTCCTTTAGGGTAACTGTCGCGCACACGAAAGTGTCTTTCGGAGCAGCAGCTTAAGACAGGCACAGTACACGCCGACTTAAGCACAATAATAACGCACCAACTGGTTCTTGGCAAATAATCGATTCATTAGTTTATTCAATTGATTTATACTCTAAAACTGCTGACCGTCGTCGATCAGCATATTTTTCTTAGTCTATTCTTCTTAGCCTATTTTCCATTTAATCGTTAAACCAGCGCGCATCGCTGGCGCGTTGCATAACGTAGCTAGTCAGCATTTATTGACCTAGCAACGCTTTGTTTTTTAAGCCTAAATTGTCGTCAGCGACATCCCTCCCCCCGTAAGTCCTCGTAGGGGAGTTACAATTCTAGGTTTAAAGTGGGTGGCCTGCATGGAGGAGGACCAATATTTTGTTTTAGATATTTCTTGATTAACATCGCGGAAACCAAGATGACCGTAATAGAAACACTTAGTATGGTTATTGAGAAAAGTACATAGTTACTAGTTACCGATTCTACTTCGTTAGACTTATCTTCTTTTGATATGCTTAAATTTAACATGGGTTTAAAATATGCTCTAACTTGCTCAGATTTTATTAGCATCGTCGGTTGTATTTCGAACTTGCTCGTCAAAATGCTACAGTCTAGTGACAAGGTTATGATTCCGATTGAGCAGCTTGGGGTAGTGAGTGTTTTGTTACATTTTAGTAATATCTTATCAGGGTTGGTAGAGAAGAACAGAATACTGTTTGGATTTGTAAGTTGTATAAATTCAGTGACTTCTGGCCCTATTTCCTTTGAACTACATCTGGTACCACTTTCTGTGTGTAGTAATGCTGATGCTATGCAGTCTGGTTCTCGTTGTATTATTTTCTCAGAAGATATGTAGTGCGATTCGTTCAGTTTAAAAATTTCCTTCGGGTATAAGTAACTAGTTTCGTTGATGGCTATTGTTTTTTCATGTATGTCTAAAATCGTATGATTGGCAAAGTTTGGAATGGCTATGACTTTAAACATCTCGTAATTTTCTATCGATACAATTATGTTTTTGATAGAAAAGACTATTTCACCCTCTTCTATTCTCCTATTGGTTATTTCCGAGTATTCTAAAACGTTATAATGACTTGCCATCTTTCTTCGTATAGTTTGTTTTAACATCTCTTCGTCCTCTAAATATAATTGGGTTGAATCTATTTCGTGATACTTATTTATCATGTCTTGTACTAGAGCGGTTGTAAGCATGATCGTTTCTTGTATATACTTTGTTAGAACTTCATTTTTGTTATGCTTAAATTCCTTGCTGAGAACATCTATACCATCATAGAGTTTGTCTATTCGGTGACGTAAATTTTCTGTTAACTCATTGTGTTTTTTATTTGTTTGGGTCAAACGTTCGGACACATGTGTAATTTTGTATCTTCTGCTGCTCTGAAGGCTGCTAATTGCTCGTCTATGTCGTCTCCCCCGAACATGAAATCTTTTAGTATACCAAATATCCCGGGAGCGTTTTGTCCTTTTGTGACTTATTCCTTGGATTAGTTGAATTGCATGGTTGCATTCGTGCTGAAGTGTAACTTTTAGATCCGAGAGTTCAGAGTCCGTACTATTAACGGAGTTCAATACTATGGTTAAGTGTTTTTTCAACGTTTGTAACGTATCCGTATCATTTTCCGGACGTGTCCCCGTATGGAATGTCGTTTCCCATGCTCCTTTTCTTAATAGGAGTGTCCCAATATGATCAAAATATATTCCTGGTTCAGGGATAGGTACGATCGATAAGCATTCGACTCTAACAGTGCGGCTATGTATATTGTTATTTTAAGGATGAGCTCCATGATACGGGCCTAATTTTGAGCTTTTTCCTTTTTGGTATTTGACTTGCTAGTTCTTCTGCTTTAGCTTTTTATAACGTTAAGATTTGTTTCTTTCCTTTTTCCCCAATTTGAAAATGTTTGATCTCGTTTTACCTCGAGTACTGCTAGTTTTACAGTTGGCCTGTTAACTAAATTATTACCTACTTTGATTCGTGCTGAACGAGTCTGTCCGTCTACGCCAGTTACCAGCTCGCAGATTCGGCCTTTAAACCATTTTCCTTTCCTTTGTTCATCGGGAAACGTGACAATATCGCCTATTTGTAATGGTTTGGCCGGTTGAGTCCACTTCTCTCGTTTAGAAAGCTTTGGGAGATACTCAGCTATCCACCGTCGCCAATATTGTTGTGTGATTGCCTGGGCCCTTTTCCAATCGGACCGTACCAATTCTGTTTGGTGATATCTGAGATATTCGGCTCTGCCTCGCCGGAACAACCTAGCAAGAAATGAGCTGGAGTTAGGGGCTCGTCATCTTCTCGTTCTAGTGTTAAGTGAGTCAATGGTCGATTATTTGTTAGGAACTCTATCTCAGTTAGTATTGATCTGAGAACGTGTTCTTTATAACTCTCAGCCATGGGAAGCAGACTCTTGATTTCTCCAACCATTCGCTCCCACGCACCTCCAAAATGAGGGGCGCCTGGTGGGTTAAAGATCCATTCTATGCCTTCTGAGGCACATCGATATCTTATTTGTTTCATCTCATTGTCGGCTCCGACAAAGTTGGTCCCATTATCGCTGTATAGGAAAGATACCTTTCCTCTTCTGTATTGCAAATTTTTTAAGCAAACAATAAAGGTGCTTGCCGTTAGATCAATGGCTATTTCTATATGGATTGCTCTTGTGGTTAAACACGTAAATATAACACCCCACCTTTTTTCTGACCGTCTGCCTATCGTAACGAATAGGGGGCCGAAGTAATCTACTCCACAATGCGTAATGGTTTTTTAACACTGCTGTTCTACATGTTGGCAGTGGTGCCATTATTGGTGGGATTGGTTTAGCTCGTGCGTTTTTGCAGTATTGACATTTGTTTATTACGTGCTTAAGACTGCTTCTGAGATCTATCACCCAGAATTTTGACGAACTGCAACCATCACTGATTCGCTCTTCTGGTGGTAGTACCTCTCATGATAATGTTGTAGGATAAGGTTTGTAATGTGATGCCCTTTTGGTAGGACAATAGGGCTACGTGCGTTAAATTGAAGAAATTTAACGTGTTCAAGTCTTCCTCTAGAACGCATGATCCCATCTTGGTCCAACATAGGGCACAGGCACCTAACTTTACTGCTGCCATTAATCGGGTTCTTCAATGAGAGTTGTATCATCTCCGTTTGAAAGCTTTCCCATTGAGCCTTTTTATTAAGTGGCGCTCAGCTAAGTCAAGGGTAGCTTTATCGATTGCTGTCGAAAATGACAGGGATTTAGCCTTACTTTTTAACCAATCCAAGTACTTTAGTGCGTACGCTACCGATCGTTTTAGACGGTGCCAGTTGGAACACCATTCGACGGAAATGGCGTCATAATCTATTCTTTCCACTGTTCTCGAAGTGTTTACCCTTTTCCGGTCTTCAAATGTGTCCGGAATGTCTGGTGTTAGTGTTTTTATTTCTAAATTTTTGAGAAAGTCGGGACCATTTAACCATATTGACTTTTTCTTACAAGTTTTTGTAGCTTCGTCAGCAGGTTTTCTGCAGATGCTACCCAGTTCCACTGCTTCGGAGAGTTGAACTCCAAAATTTCTCCGATTCTCAGGGCTACGAACTGATTATATGTTCTAGGCTCTGAGTTAAGCCAAGCTAGAACTGTTTTTGAATCGGTCCAAAAGAATTCTGTTTGAACCTTTAAGCGCAATTCCCTCTTGATTGATTCGTTTAGGCGAGTGCCTAGCACTGCCCCTTGCAATTCAAGCCTAGGGATCGACAGTGGTTTGGTAGGAGCGACTCTTGATTTTGCGGCCACGATACTTATGTCGATGCCTAAGTCGTGGACTGTCCTAAGATACGTAACCGCGGCAAAGGCTTTTTCTGACGCGTCTACGAAAGTATGGAGCTCCCTGATCTTTACGTTATTTCCAATCGAAAAACATCTAGGTATAGATATGTTGATCGAGTTTTCGATTCGGTTTATCCAGTTTTCCCATTTTTCCTTCATGGACTGTGTGATTTCGTCATCCCAGTCTAGTTTAGTTTTCCAAAGATCTTGCATCAAAATTTTACCTTCAACAGTAATGTTGGCAAGATGACCTAGAGGATCGTAGATTTTCATTATAAATGAGAACATCTGACGTTTCGTTAATTTTTTAATATCTGCCCTTTTAAACTTGTAGGCAAAGACGTCAGACTCTTTGTCCCAAATCAATCCCAACACTTTATCGAAGTTTTGATTTTTCTCCTCTATGCCAAGTACACTTTTCTCAGATAACCTGTTGGTTGGAATGCTTTTCTCTACTTCTTTTGAGTTGGAAAAGAATTTCTCATAAAGAATTTAGCATCATCATGTATTTTACACACCTCCGAGATAGTATTCACGGCTGTATCAATATCTGGATAACTATCTAGGTAGTCATCTACGTAGTGATTTTCAATAATCGCTTTTACTGCCTGGGGATAAATATTTTTGTAACGCAGTGCGTTCTCGTTCTTCACAAACTGAGCACATTGGTGAACAAGTTGCCCCAAATGTCATCACTTGCATAACGTAAACTTGAGGAACGTCAGAAGGCGATTCTCGAAATAGAAATCTTTGAGCGTCTTGATCTTCCCGTCTCACCTTTACCTGGTGATACATTTCCTTGATATCTCCTGAACAGCCTATTTTGTGTTCCCTGAAGCGGACTAGCACTCCGAACAGGGACGCAGTAAGATCTGGGCCGGAAAGAAGTTGAGAATTAAGGGATATATTTTGATTTTTTGCAGCCGCGTCGAATACTAAACGTGGTTTGGGAATGGGTTTATTATGGTTTATCACGGAAAAGTGGGGAATATAGTTTATTTTCCCGTTCAATTGCAGCAGTTCCATTGGTGTCGCCTTACGTGCATATCCCTTTTCAATGTATGCGTTTATTTCTTTATGATACCATGATTTTAAGTTTGGATCCCTTTCCATTGCCTTCTCTTGACTTTTTAAGCGCGTAAGCGCTTGTCCGTAACTATCTGGCAATTTAGGATTGTCGGTTTTCCATACTAAACCCATTTCGTATCCGTCGCCAGTATTTTTAAGCGTTTCTTTCATAATCTTTAACGCTCTTTTGTCTTCTCCAGAGGCACGGGTTGGAGTAGGTTTAACTCCAAATTCCTCTGTAGAAAAGAAACCACGCAAGATTTGCATCATGTTCTTGTTTTCTTCTTCGTACGTCTCTGTCATCACAAATGAGTTTCTCTGTGACATTTGGCGTATTCGTTCCCCCCAAAATAACCCAACCAAGCCTCGTTTCATGGCAATTGGTTCGTTTGGTCTACCTTCTCGATATTTTGCACCATGGCAAAGATACGAATGTGGAAGGCCTAGTAGCACGGTAGGCCTCGCATCTGCATAGCTAGAGATACTAATGCCTTTCAAATGTTTAAATTTTCTTTGCAAAAACGGAGCATCTATGCTTTGAACGGGAAGGTTAAGTTCCCTTACACTTCTGAGACCTTTAACTTGGAATTTTCTTTTGTTAGCTCCCTCTACTGTTATGGGAACTATCCTACTTTCTGTCTCTTTTTGAATGCTTCCGTCCGTCCAGGAGAGAGTTAGCGGTCTTTTGGTCCGTGAACGTTTAGTTCTTTTCGGACACTTTCCAAAATGAGGCTAGTTGAAGAGCCAGGATCCATGAATGCATAAGTTTCGAATTTTCTTTCATTGTGGTGCAAAGTGATGGGCACGATCTGATAGAACATTATTCTTTTCCTGATGGCAATTTATTTTGTTTGTAGGTTGCCCTTACCAGATTTCTTTTATGAACATACTATGATGCCTTTTGCCGCAACCGTATACATTACATTGTGGTGGTAGGCGACAGTTTTGGGCGTTATGGTTGCTGTACTTGCAGCAATTGGTGCAAATTCTATGCCGAATGAAAAGAGATAATTTTTCATCGGGCGTCTTACCGTTCAATTGTCGGCAACGAGTGGTTTCATGAAGAAATCCACAAATTAGACATATCGTTTCCTTTTCTGGCCCTTTATGACGATGCTGCATGTTTTGACGGTTCGACCTTTCTTGTTTGGCTACTCCTTCGTTCGCGGCCAGTATAATGGCCAGTTCTTCAGAGGGTTTCAGCCATTCTGCTAGGTCTTCTAGCGTAGATTCTTATTATCTTGTTTCCTACTTATTGTGTGTTTCAACCATTCGTTCCGAAGTTCGGTTGAAAACCTTGATGTCAAATCGTTTAGCAGCCTCTGATCATTCAAAAAACCTTCTTGTTTCAACACACCATGTTATCAATGAGATTGCGCAAAGCGTTGGAAAATTCTAAAAATGCTGAGGGATTATCTGTCGTTATGTGTTTACTGCTAGTAATTCTAACAGTAAAGACTTGTAAATGCTTTCAGCATTTCCAAACATTTTGTCGAGCCTGTTTAATACAAGCGGAACGTTTTTCTGGGTTAAGCATTAACCCGCTAACCGCACGAAGTGCTTCGCCTTTCAGATGCCTTTGCAGCCTATTCATGTTTTCTAAATTTGAAAACTTACAGGCTCGGGAAGTTTCTTCGTAGGCTTGTTTAAATTGAGGCCAGCATTATAGCTTCCATCGAAATCTGGAAGCTTTGAAAGTGTTACTTTCGAGTCCTTAGAACACAACGATTGAACCATTTTGTCTAAACTCTGAGTTAACAGGTTTTTTCATTGACCTCTTCTGATTTTTTGTTTTGTATCTCTTCTTGTAGCCGTTTTAGCTCTTCTTCTATTCTTACTTTTTCTTTTTCTTTTTTCTTCTTCATTTGTCATTTTTTCTTTCAGCAGTTTTTGCGTTTGCATTAGTGCTGACCTATATTCCTGCCGTTCAACTTCCTATCTTTACACTTTTTGCATAAAAAATCTTTAACAGGTGATTTTATATCTAAGCATGACAAATGAAACCACCTGTCGCAATCAATACAAGTTATCAGTTTCCCTATCTCATCTGGTTCGTGCATAATTTGCAGTGCCCATTCGGATTCTTTTTAAAATCATATTCCATCTTGAACTCACCCTGGTTCAGATCCGCTTCAGCAGAGTCAACTCCTATTCGGCTGGTCAGGGACGGCTGGATCGGGAGTGATGTCTTCACTGCTGCTTGTTGGTCTTCTCAGGATCAAATACGACGTCTTCTGTATTACGTGCCGGTTGCCCTCAAACCGAGAACGATGGTTGACTCAACCGGAACGATGTTTTCTTAGCGGTGGGTCGGCGGTCATACACACGACGGTCATACACACGATGGATACACTCGTCACAATTAATTTCATCAATTTGCTCTTCCTACGTTGCACTGCGTCGGATGCCTTATGCAATATTTAGCTCGCGGCACACGTGTTTCGTTATGCAGACTTTTATAATCACGTTTCGTCGGAGTTAACGTCCGATACTTGCGACGCACGCGTTTTACGATAACTGTTTTTTTTTTTTCTCAACTGGCGCTAAACTGACGGTGTCATGTTGTGTTGCGAGAACGGATGCACCTTTCGAAGCTCGCGGCGTACACGTATTGGTCACCTTTTCACTAGTTCAGCATTTGCCTTATACGTTGGCAGTATCGAGTTCACTTTCGATTGCGTCACTTCACTAGCGGTAATGACAGCGTTCTATTCACTGTTGTGTCGTTGCACTTACAGTTATTTTGCACTCACTCACCGCCGAGGCGCTTCTCGGATTTTGCTTCGTCGGCAACTGGTGCGTGGCCCTTCTTCCTGGGCTGGCTGTCGTATATCGGCTACGCCGGATCGTCGTCCGTCGCCGTTGTTTCACTATCACAACCCTGCTTGGGTTGCTGTGGGGTCTATTCACGCCTCTACGGGCTTGTTACTACACTTCGGGTTTTTATTTCCCGATTTATTTGACACTACTTGCCGAACGTTGGTTGATGCGTCCTCTCTGGAGCCACCATTTCGCGCACACGAAAGTGTCTTTCGGAGCAGCAGCTTTAGACAGGCACAGTACACGCCGACTTAAGCACAATAATAACGCACCAACTGGTTCTTGGCAAATAATCGATTCATTAGTTTATTCAATTGATTTTATACTCTAAAACTGCTGACCGTCGTCGATCAGCATATTTTTCTTAGTCTATTCTTCTTAGCCTATTTTCCATTTAATCGTTAAACCAGCGCGCATCGCTGGCGCGTTGCATAACGTAGCTAGTCAGCATTTATTGACCTAGCTACGCTTTGTTTTTTAAGCCTAAATTGTCGTCAGCGACAGTAACAAAATGATAACATTATATGCTCACCTAAAAATATTTTGCAGGCACTTGCCAAGATCATTGTACCAATACTGCCCCCCCCAATATTCAAAATATTTTTTGGTACATGTTTTGTCCGCATCAACGTTCGCGCATCCTTTGGCAACGGTAAATGGCCCGCTCCCGTAAGATGTGTAGCAGCAAATTGATGAGGTTTGAGGTGTATAGTTATCAACGCCCAATACCGCAGACATTCATTAATTGAATGCGAATGCACATCAAATCCCGGTGTTTTAGGAGGCTCGTTGGAATCTCCTTCAGCTCATCGTCGGTCGAATCGAGTATTTCGCCCTCCACAACAGTTTTTCAAAAATCTTCCACATCACCCACGCATGCATCTCCCACAAAAGATTGTGGCTGTTGCTCAGAAACTGAAACTTTTGTTAATATTGTTCTTTTACAACACACAATTCAATTATAATCACAGATATTACACTGTGAATTAGGCTACAATATTTCCTACAAAGTACAAATTGAATCACAAAACATACCGGGACGCCGCACTCTTATTACATACACACATATTTTCTGACATAAACGTAACATTGAAATTAGCAATTGCACTATAAACACTTTGTAACATTGATTTAAAATCACGAAACACGACATAATGTAAACAAGTAAAGTAATTATATGGCTAGGACAAACCTTATCTATTACAAAACAAATAACACTTGTTGGCAAATATAGTCTTACCATTTTCCACACCGCTCCTGCTGTATTCTTCTTCTCTAGCACTTCTTCTTCAGCAGTGCGCTTCTGAAGCCGGCGGTAGAATTGCCCGGTTCTTTTGATGTCTCCAGAGAACTCATACACGATGCTTCCATTTTATGCTGCAAATACCGATAAAAGTTAGTTAATTTCGTAACATTAAGTACTGGCACAGCACAAATTCACCTTGCTTCAGATTATAACAACAGATTCACTTTTCACTTGTTGGCTTCACTTGACGCTTAGAAATTTCTGCAATGTTTTGACACTTGTTGATACGCTAGAAGAACAAATCTGTGTGAGAGCATCAAGCCGGATGCGAGCGATGGCCTCGTCGATGCACAGAGAGAGAAAATTCACAAGTCCTAGATGAGCGCGATGGGAGAAGAATCATGGCAGATCGGAGAGATGGAAGACTCAGCCTAGCGAATTCTGCATGCAGCTGCATGAGTGTGTGTCGTTCGATGGATATCGGTTTCCCCTTCACCCCTTCATGACCGGTTTTTTGTCCATCATTTCTTTCCAGGCTACACGAGCGGCGTTGTGCCGTCCAAAATCTAGAGAGAGAAGACATGCTCTCTCGCTTTGCATACAGGAAAGTTTTCCAATAACTTCGGTTTGCGGGTTGGGGTGTGAGGTAGTGTTGGCCGTTCCGGTCCGAACCTAGTAAAAAAGTTCCGTTCTTTATGTAGGCCGTTCCGTTCCGATCCTTTATACAAAATCGTTCCGTTCCGTTCATTCCGTTCATTCCGTTCTTTCCGTTAATTCCGTTCCGTTCCGTTCATTCCGTTCATTCCGTTCCGTTCATTTCGTTCATTCCGTTCATTCCGTTCTTTCCGTTCATTCCGTTCCGTTCAATTCGTTCTTTCCGTTCGCTCCGCTGCATGCAAGATAACTGTTCACTCTTTCTCGCACACAGTATGTGTTGCCTGTGCACTCTCCCATGCTCACAGGAATATTCATCGCACTAGAGGCGAAAGAACTCCGCAGGAGCCAAGCCTCTCTAAATCATACTAACAATTCATCGCACTTCGTCGCGTATCGTTTATAAAAATCGCGGTAAGCGAACCAAAAATGGTGTTACATTTGGTATTATGGTGCAATTTGTAACATCTGTTATACTTTTTGTTATAATATTAGCTTGTTTTAACAACACAATAACTTTTTAAAATTTAAATCTGTACTCATATTGCAGAACGGTTTTAGAAGAGATGTATTATAATATGTGAGTATAAGAACGAAAAAAATGTATTTATTTTTTT
>NW_024427981.1:0-47028 GCF_017562075.2 Anopheles merus | reverse complement strand
CTCCCCGGAACGCCATGAAGGATCGACAGCACGGATTGGATTAATGGAAGTTGCTGGTAGCTGGTGAGCCGTTCCTGCTGCTGAAGGGCTGTGTTTTTCGCATCCCACCGGAACGCTATGAAGGATCGAAAGCACGGTTTGTGTACGTGTTGCGATAAATGGAAGGTTGCTGGTAGCTGGTAGGCCGTTCCTGCCTGCTGAAGTGTTGTGTTTTCGCATCTCCTCGGAACGCTATGAAGGATCGACAGCACGGATTGGATTATGGAAGGTTGCTGGTAGCTGGGAGCCGTTCCTGCTGCTGAAGGTCTGTGTTTTCGCATCCCACCGGAACGCTATGAAGGATCGAAGCACGGTTTGTGTACTGGTTGCGATAAATGGAAGGTTGCTGGTAGCTGGTAGGCCGTTCCTGCTGCTGAAGGGTTGTGTTTTCGCATCTCCTCGGAACGCTATGAAGGATCGACAGCACGGATTGGATTAATGGAAGGTTGCTGGTAGCTGGTGAGCCGTTTCCTGCTGCTGAAGGACTGTGTTTTCGCATCCCACCGGAACGCTATGAAGGATCGAAAGCACGGTTTGTGTACGTGTTGCGATAATGGAAGGTTGCTGGTAGCTGGTAGGCCGTTCCTGCTGCTGAAGGGTTGTGTTTTTCGCATCCCCCCGGACGTCATGAAGGAAAGACAGCACGGATTGGATTAATGGAAGGTTGCTGGTAGCTGGTGAGCCGTTCCTGCTGCTGAAGGGCTGTGTTTTCGCCCGCATCCCACCGAAAGCTATGAAGGATCGAAAGGACGGTTTTGGTACGTGTTGGGAATAATGGAAGGTTGCTGGTAGCTGGTAGGCCGTTCCTGCTGCTGAAGGGTTGTGTGTTTTCGCATCCCCCCGGAACGTCATGAAGGAAAGACAGCACGGATTGGATTAATGGAAGGTTGCTGGTAGCTGGTGAGCCGTTCCTGCTGCTGAAGGGCTGTGTTTTCGCATCCCACCGGAACGCTATGAAGGATCGAAAGCACGGATTGATGGAAGGTTGCTGGTAGCTGGTAGGTCGTTCCCGCTGCTGAAGGGCTTGTGTTTCCGCATCCCTCCGGAACGCCACGGCTCGTGTGTGTGTGTGTTCGGATTGATGGGGGCTAAAAGTAAAATAAATAAATCAAGTTGTTAGCAGCACGGCTCGTCTTCTTGTTAAAGAAGCGAATGAGCTAGACCTCAAATGCTGTATGAAAATAATTAAAAGAAAGAAAAGTCCTCTTGTTCGGATAGATGGGAGGCTTGTCCTCGCCCCTTTTAGGTTGCGATTGGTGGCTACCGTGGCTTCCAGATTTTTGTCCAACGGTTAGCGGTTTATTTTAGCATTATTTTTATTTATATATTTTGTTTTTATTGAGTTAAACGAAGCCCGGCCGTATTGTCGACGTACGTTGAAATAGTTTTGTTTCTCGAAAGAAATTTCCTTCCACGGATCAGCGGTGTTTAGCATTTATTTTATTATCGGCGCGAGGTATTTTATTATAGCGGAGTTATTTTATTATAGCGCAGTTATTTTATTATAGCGTAGTTATTTTATTATAGCGGAGTTATTTTATTATCGGACATGTTAGCGGTTTTTGTTGGTGTGCCTAAATTAATTTAAACTGTATTTGTAATATAACAGGTAGTTTAGCCTATTCATTAATTGTTTTATACGATTCTCATTGAATTTAGCACAGAGGTTTTAGATTTAGAATATATATTTTTTAATTCAATCTAATAGTTAAGTTCGTTTTGAATTTTACTTTCGAGCTCGAATGGACACTTTGCCAAACTTGTGCAGTGGTTTAAACCGGGCCTCATCGGTTCATCACGGCTTCCGTCAATTTGTCAATCGCTTTATCCGGATAGCTTCATCCGGAGCGCTTTAATCCGGATCTCTTTATCTTGTTCGCTTTTATCCGGTTGGCTTCATCCGTGTGGCTTCATGCGTGTGGCTTCATCCGTGCCGCTTTATCCGGGCATCTGTCAAACTGCCAAACCGCGTTTAGCCTATTCATTAATTGTTTTATACGATTCTCATTGAATTTAGCACAGAGGTTTTAGATTTAGAATATATATTTTTTAATTCAATTTTAAAGTTAAGTTCATTTTGAATTTTACTTTCGAGTTCGAATGGACACCTTGCCAAACTTGTCAATCGCTTTAATCCGGATAGCTACATCCGGAGCGCTTTATCCGTTGGCTTCATCCGTGTCTTTTCATCCATGTCGCTTCATCCGTGTCGCTTTATCCGGGCATCTGTCAAACTGCCAAACCGCGTTTTCGTGCAAAATGAGGCGTGCTTTTGTTGCAAGAAGAAGAGGAGGCGTGCTTTTGAGAATGATAATTATAATTACTTTCTTTCGCGTGGTAATAATAATTATAATTACATTATATGTGTAGTAATCATCTACTTCGTGTTTTATGTGTATTCTTTACAGGTGGCTGAAGGTAGCTGGTAGCTGATAGATGGAAGCTGGTAGCTGTTAGGCCGTTCCTGCTGCTGAAGGGCTGTGTTTTCGCATCCCACCGGAACGCTATGAAGGATCGAAAGCACGGATTGGATTAATGAAAGTTTGCTGGTAGCTGGTTAGCCGTTCCTGCTGCTGAAGGGCTGAGTTTTCGCATCCCACCGGAACGCTATGAAGGATCGAAAGCACGGTTTGTGTACGTGTTGCGATAAATGGAAGGTTGCTGGTAGCTGGTAGGCCGTTCCTGCTGCTGAAGGGTTGTGTTTTTCGCATCTCCCCGGAACGCCATGAAGGATCGACAGCACGGATTGGATTAATGGAAGGTTGCTGGTAGCTGGTGAGCCGTTCCTGCTGCTGAAGGGCTGTGTTTTCGCATCCCACCGGAACGCTATGAAGGATCGAAAGCACGGTTTGTGTACGTGTTGCGATAAATGGAAGGTTGCTGGTAGCTGGTAGGCCGTTCCTGCTGCTGAAGGGTTGTGTTTTCCGCATCTCCTCGGAACGCTATGAAGGATCGACAGCACGGATTGGATTAATGGAAGGTTGCTGGTAGCTGGTGAGCCGTTCCTGCTGCTGAAGGGCTGTGTTTTCGCATCCCACCGGAACGCTATGAAGGATCGAAAGCACGGTTTGTGTACGTGTTGCGATAAATGGAAGGTTGCTGGTAGCTGGTAGGCCGTTCCTGCTGCTGAAGGGTTGTGTTTTCGCATCTCCTCGGAACGCTATGAAGGATCGACAGCACGGATTGGATTAATGGAAGGTTGCTGGTAGCTGGTGAGCCGTTCCTGCTGCTGAAGGACTGTGTTTTCGCATCCCACCGGAACGCTATGAAGGATCGAAAGCACGGTTTGTGTACGTGTTGCGATAAATGGAAGGTTGCTGGTAGCTGGTAGGCCGTTCCTGCTGCTGAAGGTTGTGTTTTCGCATCCCCCCGGAACGTCATGAAGGAAAGACAGCACGGATTGGATTAATGGAAGGTTGCTGGTAGCTGGTGAGCCGTTCCTGCTGCTGAAGGGCTGTGTTTTCGCATCCCACCGGAACGCTATGAAGGATCGAAAGGACGGTTTGGGTACGTGTTGGGAATAATGGAAGGTTGCTGGTAGCTGGTAGGCCGTTCCTGCTGCTGAAGGGTTGTGTTTTCGCATCCCCCCGGAACGTCATGAAGGAAGACAGCACGGATTGGATTAATGGAAGGTTGCTGGTAGCTGGTGAGCCGTTCCTGCTGCTGAAGGGCTGTGTTTTCGCATCCCACCGGAACGCTATGAAGGATCGAAAGCACGGATTGATGGAAGGTTGCTGGTAGCTGGTAGGTCGTTCCCGCTGCTGAAGGGCTGTGTTTCCGCATCCCTCCGGAACGCCACGGCTCGTGTGTGTGTGTGTTCGGATTGATGGGGGGCTAAAAGTAAAATAAATAAATCAAGTTGTTAGCAGCACGGCTCGTCTTCTTGTTAAAGAAGCGAATGAGCTAGACCTCAAATGCTGTATGAAAATAATTAAAAGAAAGAAAAGTCCTCTTGTTCGGATAGATGGGAGGCTTGTCCTCGCCCCTTTTAGGTTGCGATTGGTGGCTACCGTGGCTTCCAGATTTTTGTCCAACGGTTAGCGGTTTATTTTAGCATTATTTTTATTTATATATTTTTGTTTTTATTGAGTTAAACGAAGCCCGGCCGTATTGTCGACGTACGTTGAAATAGTTTTGTTTCTCGAAAGAAATTTCCTTCCACGGATCAGCGGTGTTTAGCATTTATTTTATTATCGGCGCGAGGTATTTTATTATAGCGGAGTTATTTTATTATAGCGCAGTTATTTTATTATAGCGTAGTTATTTTATTATAGCGGAGTTATTTTATTATCGGACATGTTAGCGGTTTTTGTTGGTGTGCCTAAATTAATTTAAACTGTATTTGTAATATAACAGGTAGTTTAGCCTATTCATTAATTGTTTTATACGATTCTCATTGAATTTAGCACAGAGGTTTTAGATTTAGAATATATATTTTTTAATTCAATCTAATAGTTAAGTTCGTTTTGAATTTTACTTTCGAGCTCGAATGGACACTTTGCCAAACTTGTGCAGTGGTTTAAACCGGGCCTCATCGGTTCATCACGGCTTCCGTCAATTTGTCAATCGCTTTATCCGGATAGCTTCATCCGGAGCGCTTTATCCGGATCTCTTTATCTTGTTCGCTTTATCCGGTTGGCTTCATCCGTGTGGCTTCATGCGTGTGGCTTCATCCGTGCCGCTTTATCCGGGCATCTGTCAAACTGCCAAACCGCGTTTAGCCTATTCATTAATTGTTTTATACGATTCTCATTGAATTTAGCACAGAGGTTTTAGATTTAGAATATATATTTTTTAATTCAATTTTAAAGTTAAGTTCATTTTGAATTTTACTTTCGAGTTCGAATGGACACCTTGCCAAACTTGTCAATCGCTTTATCCGGATAGCTACATCCGGAGCGCTTTATCCGGTTGGCTTCATCCGTGTCTTTTCATCCATGTCGCTTCATCCGTGTCGCTTTATCCGGGCATCTGTCAAACTGCCAAACCGCGTTTTCGTGCAAAATGAGGCGTGCTTTTGTTGCAAGAAGAAGAAGGAGGCGTGCTTTTGAGAATGATAATTATAATTACTTTCTTTCGCGTGGTAATAATAATTATAATTACATTATATGTGTAGTAATCATCTACTTCGTGTTTTATGTGTATTCTTTACAGGTGGCTGAAGGTAGCTGGTAGCTGATAGATGGAAGCTGGTAGCTGTTAGGCCGTTCCTGCTGCTGAAGGGCTGTGTTTTCGCATCCCACCGGAACGCTATGAAGGATCGAAAGCACGGATTGGATTAATGAAAGTTTGCTGGTAGCTGGTTAGCCGTTCCTGCTGCTGAAGGGCTGAGTTTTCGCATCCCACCGGAACGCTATGAAGGATCGAAAGCACGGTTTGTGTACGTGTTGCGATAAATGGAAGGTTGCTGGTAGCTGGTAGGCCGTTCTGCTGCTGAAGGGTTGTGTTTTCGCATCTCCCCGGAACGCCATGAAGGATCGACAGCACGGATTGGATTAATGGAAGGTTGCTGGTAGCTGGTGAGCCGTTCCTGCTGCTGAAGGGCTGTGTTTTCGCATCCCACCGGAACGCTATGAAGGATCGAAAGCACGGTTTGTGTACGTGTTGCGATAAATGGAAGGTTGCTGGTAGCTGGTAGGCCGTTCCTGCTGCTGAAGGGTTGTGTTTTCGCATCTCCTCGGAACGCTATGAAGGATCGACAGCACGGATTGGATTAATGGAAGGTTGCTGGTAGCTGGTGAGCCGTTCCTGCTGCTGAAGGGCTGTGTTTTCGCATCCCACCGGAACGCTATGAAGGATCGAAAGCACGGTTTGTGTACGTGTTGCGATAAATGGAAGGTTGCTGGTAGCTGGTAGGCCGTTCCTGCTGCTGAAGGGTTGTGTTTTCGCATCTCCTCGGAACGCTATGAAGGATCGACAGCACGGATTGGATTAATGGAAGGTTGCTGGTAGCTGGTGAGCCGTTCCTGCTGCTGAAGGACTGTGTTTTCGCATCCCACCGGAACGCTATGAAGGATCGAAAGCACGGTTTGTGTACGTGTTGCGATAAATGGAAGGTTGCTGGTAGCTGGTAGGCCGTTCCTGCTGCTGAAGGGTTGTGTTTTCGCATCCCCCCGGAACGTCATGAAGGAAAGACAGCACGGATTGGATTAATGGAAGGTTGCTGGTAGCTGGTGAGCCGTTCCTGCTGCTGAAGGGCTGTGTTTTCGCATCCCACCGGAACGCTATGAAGGATCGAAAGGACGGTTTGGGTACGTGTTGGGAATAATGGAAGGTTGCTGGTAGCTGGTAGGCCGTTCCTGCTGCTGAAGGGTTGTGTTTTCGCATCCCCCCGGAACGTCATGAAGGAAAGACAGCACGGATTGGATTAATGGAAGGTTGCTGGTAGCTGGTGAGCCGTTCCTGCTGCTGAAGGGCTGTGTTTTCGCATCCCACCGGAACGCTATGAAGGATCGAAAGCACGGATTGATGGAAGGTTGCTGGTAGCTGGTAGGTCGTTCCCGCTGCTGAAGGGCTGTGTTTCCGCATCCCTCCGGAACGCCACGGCTCGTGTGTGTGTGTGTTCGGATTGATGGGGGGCTAAAAGTAAAATAAATAAATCAAGTTGTTAGCAGCACGGCTCGTCTTCTTGTTAAAGAAGCGAATGAGCTAGACCTCAAATGCTGTATGAAAATAATTAAAAGAAAGAAAAGTCCTCTTGTTCGGATAGATGGGAGGCTTGTCCTCGCCCCTTTTAGGTTGCGATTGGTGGCTACCGTGGCTTCCAGATTTTTGTCCAACGGTTAGCGGTTTATTTTAGCATTATTTTTATTTATATATTTTTGTTTTTATTGAGTTAAACGAAGCCCGGCCGTATTGTCGACGTACGTTGAAATAGTTTTGTTTCTCGAAAGAAATTTCCTTCCACGGATCAGCGGTGTTTAGCATTTATTTTATTATCGGCGCGAGGTATTTTATTATAGCGGAGTTATTTTATTATAGCGCAGTTATTTTATTATAGCGTAGTTATTTTATTATAGCGGAGTTATTTTATTATCGGACATGTTAGCGGTTTTTGTTGGTGTGCCTAAATTAATTTAAACTGTATTTGTAATATAACAGGTAGTTTAGCCTATTCATTAATTGTTTTATACGATTCTCATTGAATTTAGCACAGAGGTTTTAGATTTAGAATATATATTTTTTAATTCAATCTAATAGTTAAGTTCGTTTTGAATTTTACTTTCGAGCTCGAATGGACACTTTGCCAAACTTGTGCAGTGGTTTAAACCGGGCCTCATCGGTTCATCACGGCTTCCGTCAATTTGTCAATCGCTTTATCCGGATAGCTTCATCCGGAGCGCTTTATCCGGATCTCTTTATCTTGTTCGCTTTATCCGGTTGGCTTCATCCGTGTGGCTTCATGCGTGTGGCTTCATCCGTGCCGCTTTATCCGGGCATCTGTCAAACTGCCAAACCGCGTTTAGCCTATTCATTAATTGTTTTATACGATTCTCATTGAATTTAGCACAGAGGTTTTAGATTTAGAATATATATTTTTTAATTCAATTTTAAAGTTAAGTTCATTTTGAATTTTACTTTCGAGTTCGAATGGACACCTTGCCAAACTTGTCAATCGCTTTATCCGGATAGCTACATCCGGAGCGCTTTATCCGGTTGGCTTCATCCGTGTCTTTTCATCCATGTCGCTTCATCCGTGTCGCTTTATCCGGGCATCTGTCAAACTGCCAAACCGCGTTTTCGTGCAAAATGAGGCGTGCTTTTGTTGCAAGAAGAAGAAGGAGGCGTGCTTTTGAGAATGATAATTATAATTACTTTCTTTCGCGTGGTAATAATAATTATAATTACATTATATGTGTAGTAATCATCTACTTCGTGTTTTATGTGTATTCTTTACAGGTGGCTGAAGGTAGCTGGTAGCTGATAGATGGAAGCTGGTAGCTGTTAGGCCGTTCCTGCTGCTGAAGGGCTGTGTTTTCGCATCCCACCGGAACGCTATGAAGGATCGAAAGCACGGATTGGATTAATGAAAGTTTGCTGGTAGCTGGTTAGCCGTTCCTGCTGCTGAAGGGCTGAGTTTTCGCATCCCACCGGAACGCTATGAAGGATCGAAAGCACGGTTTGTGTACGTGTTGCGATAAATGGAAGGTTGCTGGTAGCTGGTAGGCCGTTCCTGCTGCTGAAGGGTTGTGTTTTCGCATCTCCCCGGAACGCCATGAAGGATCGACAGCACGGATTGGATTAATGGAAGGTTGCTGGTAGCTGGTGAGCCGTTCCTGCTGCTGAAGGGCTGTGTTTTCGCATCCCACCGGAACGCTATGAAGGATCGAAAGCACGGTTTGTGTACGTGTTGCGATAAATGGAAGGTTGCTGGTAGCTGGTAGGCCGTTCCTGCTGCTGAAGGGTTGTGTTTTCGCATCTCCTCGGAACGCTATGAAGGATCGACAGCACGGATTGGATTAATGGAAGGTTGCTGGTAGCTGGTGAGCCGTTCCTGCTGCTGAAGGGCTGTGTTTTCGCATCCCACCGGAACGCTATGAAGGATCGAAAGCACGGTTTGTGTACGTGTTGCGATAAATGGAAGGTTGCTGGTAGCTGGTAGGCCGTTCCTGCTGCTGAAGGGTTGTGTTTTCGCATCTCCTCGGAACGCTATGAAGGATCGACAGCACGGATTGGATTAATGGAAGGTTGCTGGTAGCTGGTGAGCCGTTCCTGCTGCTGAAGGACTGTGTTTTCGCATCCCACCGGAACGCTATGAAGGATCGAAAGCACGGTTTGTGTACGTGTTGCGATAAATGGAAGGTTGCTGGTAGCTGGTAGGCCGTTCCTGCTGCTGAAGGGTTGTGTTTTCGCATCCCCCCGGAACGTCATGAAGGAAAGACAGCACGGATTGGATTAATGGAAGGTTGCTGGTAGCTGGTGAGCCGTTCCTGCTGCTGAAGGGCTGTGTTTTCGCATCCCACCGGAACGCTATGAAGGATCGAAAGGACGGTTTGGGTACGTGTTGGGAATAATGGAAGGTTGCTGGTAGCTGGTAGGCCGTTCCTGCTGCTGAAGGGTTGTGTTTTCGCATCCCCCCGGAACGTCATGAAGGAAAGACAGCACGGATTGGATTAATGGAAGGTTGCTGGTAGCTGGTGAGCCGTTCCTGCTGCTGAAGGGCTGTGTTTTCGCATCCCACCGGAACGCTATGAAGGATCGAAAGCACGGATTGATGGAAGGTTGCTGGTAGCTGGTAGGTCGTTCCCGCTGCTGAAGGGCTGTGTTTCCGCATCCCTCCGGAACGCCACGGCTCGTGTGTGTGTGTGTTCGGATTGATGGGGGGCTAAAAGTAAAATAAATAAATCAAGTTGTTAGCAGCACGGCTCGTCTTCTTGTTAAAGAAGCGAATGAGCTAGACCTCAAATGCTGTATGAAAATAATTAAAAGAAAGAAAAGTCCTCTTGTTCGGATAGATGGGAGGCTTGTCCTCGCCCCTTTTAGGTTGCGATTGGTGGCTACCGTGGCTTCCAGATTTTTGTCCAACGGTTAGCGGTTTATTTTAGCATTATTTTTATTTATATATTTTTGTTTTTATTGAGTTAAACGAAGCCCGGCCGTATTGTCGACGTACGTTGAAATAGTTTTGTTTCTCGAAAGAAATTTCCTTCCACGGATCAGCGGTGTTTAGCATTTATTTTATTATCGGCGCGAGGTATTTTATTATAGCGGAGTTATTTTATTATAGCGCAGTTATTTTATTATAGCGTAGTTATTTTATTATAGCGGAGTTATTTTATTATCGGACATGTTAGCGGTTTTTGTTGGTGTGCCTAAATTAATTTAAACTGTATTTGTAATATAACAGGTAGTTTAGCCTATTCATTAATTGTTTTATACGATTCTCATTGAATTTAGCACAGAGGTTTTAGATTTAGAATATATATTTTTTAATTCAATCTAATAGTTAAGTTCGTTTTGAATTTTACTTTCGAGCTCGAATGGACACTTTGCCAAACTTGTGCAGTGGTTTAAACCGGGCCTCATCGGTTCATCACGGCTTCCGTCAATTTGTCAATCGCTTTATCCGGATAGCTTCATCCGGAGCGCTTTATCCGGATCTCTTTATCTTGTTCGCTTTATCCGGTTGGCTTCATCCGTGTGGCTTCATGCGTGTGGCTTCATCCGTGCCGCTTTATCCGGGCATCTGTCAAACTGCCAAACCGCGTTTAGCCTATTCATTAATTGTTTTATACGATTCTCATTGAATTTAGCACAGAGGTTTTAGATTTAGAATATATATTTTTTAATTCAATTTTAAAGTTAAGTTCATTTTGAATTTTACTTTCGAGTTCGAATGGACACCTTGCCAAACTTGTCAATCGCTTTATCCGGATAGCTACATCCGGAGCGCTTTATCCGGTTGGCTTCATCCGTGTCTTTTCATCCATGTCGCTTCATCCGTGTCGCTTTATCCGGGCATCTGTCAAACTGCCAAACCGCGTTTTCGTGCAAAATGAGGCGTGCTTTTGTTGCAAGAAGAAGAAGGAGGCGTGCTTTTGAGAATGATAATTATAATTACTTTCTTTCGCGTGGTAATAATAATTATAATTACATTATATGTGTAGTAATCATCTACTTCGTGTTTTATGTGTATTCTTTACAGGTGGCTGAAGGTAGCTGGTAGCTGATAGATGGAAGCTGGTAGCTGTTAGGCCGTTCCTGCTGCTGAAGGGCTGTGTTTTCGCATCCCACCGGAACGCTATGAAGGATCGAAAGCACGGATTGGATTAATGAAAGTTTGCTGGTAGCTGGTTAGCCGTTCCTGCTGCTGAAGGGCTGAGTTTTCGCATCCCACCGGAACGCTATGAAGGATCGAAAGCACGGTTTGTGTACGTGTTGCGATAAATGGAAGGTTGCTGGTAGCTGGTAGGCCGTTCCTGCTGCTGAAGGGTTGTGTTTTCGCATCTCCCCGGAACGCCATGAAGGATCGACAGCACGGATTGGATTAATGGAAGGTTGCTGGTAGCTGGTGAGCCGTTCCTGCTGCTGAAGGGCTGTGTTTTCGCATCCCACCGGAACGCTATGAAGGATCGAAAGCACGGTTTGTGTACGTGTTGCGATAAATGGAAGGTTGCTGGTAGCTGGTAGGCCGTTCCTGCTGCTGAAGGGTTGTGTTTTCGCATCTCCTCGGAACGCTATGAAGGATCGACAGCACGGATTGGATTAATGGAAGGTTGCTGGTAGCTGGTGAGCCGTTCCTGCTGCTGAAGGGCTGTGTTTTCGCATCCCACCGGAACGCTATGAAGGATCGAAAGCACGGTTTGTGTACGTGTTGCGATAAATGGAAGGTTGCTGGTAGCTGGTAGGCCGTTCCTGCTGCTGAAGGGTTGTGTTTTCGCATCTCCTCGGAACGCTATGAAGGATCGACAGCACGGATTGGATTAATGGAAGGTTGCTGGTAGCTGGTGAGCCGTTCCTGCTGCTGAAGGACTGTGTTTTCGCATCCCACCGGAACGCTATGAAGGATCGAAAGCACGGTTTGTGTACGTGTTGCGATAAATGGAAGGTTGCTGGTAGCTGGTAGGCCGTTCCTGCTGCTGAAGGGTTGTGTTTTCGCATCCCCCCGGAACGTCATGAAGGAAAGACAGCACGGATTGGATTAATGGAAGGTTGCTGGTAGCTGGTGAGCCGTTCCTGCTGCTGAAGGGCTGTGTTTTCGCATCCCACCGGAACGCTATGAAGGATCGAAAGGACGGTTTGGGTACGTGTTGGGAATAATGGAAGGTTGCTGGTAGCTGGTAGGCCGTTCCTGCTGCTGAAGGGTTGTGTTTTCGCATCCCCCCGGAACGTCATGAAGGAAAGACAGCACGGATTGGATTAATGGAAGGTTGCTGGTAGCTGGTGAGCCGTTCCTGCTGCTGAAGGGCTGTGTTTTCGCATCCCACCGGAACGCTATGAAGGATCGAAAGCACGGATTGATGGAAGGTTGCTGGTAGCTGGTAGGTCGTTCCCGCTGCTGAAGGGCTGTGTTTCCGCATCCCTCCGGAACGCCACGGCTCGTGTGTGTGTGTGTTCGGATTGATGGGGGGCTAAAAGTAAAATAAATAAATCAAGTTGTTAGCAGCACGGCTCGTCTTCTTGTTAAAGAAGCGAATGAGCTAGACCTCAAATGCTGTATGAAAATAATTAAAAGAAAGAAAAGTCCTCTTGTTCGGATAGATGGGAGGCTTGTCCTCGCCCCTTTTAGGTTGCGATTGGTGGCTACCGTGGCTTCCAGATTTTTGTCCAACGGTTAGCGGTTTATTTTAGCATTATTTTTATTTATATATTTTTGTTTTTATTGAGTTAAACGAAGCCCGGCCGTATTGTCGACGTACGTTGAAATAGTTTTGTTTCTCGAAAGAAATTTCCTTCCACGGATCAGCGGTGTTTAGCATTTATTTTATTATCGGCGCGAGGTATTTTATTATAGCGGAGTTATTTTATTATAGCGCAGTTATTTTATTATAGCGTAGTTATTTTATTATAGCGGAGTTATTTTATTATCGGACATGTTAGCGGTTTTTGTTGGTGTGCCTAAATTAATTTAAACTGTATTTGTAATATAACAGGTAGTTTAGCCTATTCATTAATTGTTTTATACGATTCTCATTGAATTTAGCACAGAGGTTTTAGATTTAGAATATATATTTTTTAATTCAATCTAATAGTTAAGTTCGTTTTGAATTTTACTTTCGAGCTCGAATGGACACTTTGCCAAACTTGTGCAGTGGTTTAAACCGGGCCTCATCGGTTCATCACGGCTTCCGTCAATTTGTCAATCGCTTTATCCGGATAGCTTCATCCGGAGCGCTTTATCCGGATCTCTTTATCTTGTTCGCTTTATCCGGTTGGCTTCATCCGTGTGGCTTCATGCGTGTGGCTTCATCCGTGCCGCTTTATCCGGGCATCTGTCAAACTGCCAAACCGCGTTTAGCCTATTCATTAATTGTTTTATACGATTCTCATTGAATTTAGCACAGAGGTTTTAGATTTAGAATATATATTTTTTAATTCAATTTTAAAGTTAAGTTCATTTTGAATTTTACTTTCGAGTTCGAATGGACACCTTGCCAAACTTGTCAATCGCTTTATCCGGATAGCTACATCCGGAGCGCTTTATCCGGTTGGCTTCATCCGTGTCTTTTCATCCATGTCGCTTCATCCGTGTCGCTTTATCCGGGCATCTGTCAAACTGCCAAACCGCGTTTTCGTGCAAAATGAGGCGTGCTTTTGTTGCAAGAAGAAGAAGGAGGCGTGCTTTTGAGAATGATAATTATAATTACTTTCTTTCGCGTGGTAATAATAATTATAATTACATTATATGTGTAGTAATCATCTACTTCGTGTTTTATGTGTATTCTTTACAGGTGGCTGAAGGTAGCTGGTAGCTGATAGATGGAAGCTGGTAGCTGTTAGGCCGTTCCTGCTGCTGAAGGGCTGTGTTTTCGCATCCCACCGGAACGCTATGAAGGATCGAAAGCACGGATTGGATTAATGAAAGTTTGCTGGTAGCTGGTTAGCCGTTCCTGCTGCTGAAGGGCTGAGTTTTCGCATCCCACCGGAACGCTATGAAGGATCGAAAGCACGGTTTGTGTACGTGTTGCGATAAATGGAAGGTTGCTGGTAGCTGGTAGGCCGTTCCTGCTGCTGAAGGGTTGTGTTTTCGCATCTCCCCGGAACGCCATGAAGGATCGACAGCACGGATTGGATTAATGGAAGGTTGCTGGTAGCTGGTGAGCCGTTCCTGCTGCTGAAGGGCTGTGTTTTCGCATCCCACCGGAACGCTATGAAGGATCGAAAGCACGGTTTGTGTACGTGTTGCGATAAATGGAAGGTTGCTGGTAGCTGGTAGGCCGTTCCTGCTGCTGAAGGGTTGTGTTTTCGCATCTCCTCGGAACGCTATGAAGGATCGACAGCACGGATTGGATTAATGGAAGGTTGCTGGTAGCTGGTGAGCCGTTCCTGCTGCTGAAGGGCTGTGTTTTCGCATCCCACCGGAACGCTATGAAGGATCGAAAGCACGGTTTGTGTACGTGTTGCGATAAATGGAAGGTTGCTGGTAGCTGGTAGGCCGTTCCTGCTGCTGAAGGGTTGTGTTTTCGCATCTCCTCGGAACGCTATGAAGGATCGACAGCACGGATTGGATTAATGGAAGGTTGCTGGTAGCTGGTGAGCCGTTCCTGCTGCTGAAGGACTGTGTTTTCGCATCCCACCGGAACGCTATGAAGGATCGAAAGCACGGTTTGTGTACGTGTTGCGATAAATGGAAGGTTGCTGGTAGCTGGTAGGCCGTTCCTGCTGCTGAAGGGTTGTGTTTTCGCATCCCCCCGGAACGTCATGAAGGAAAGACAGCACGGATTGGATTAATGGAAGGTTGCTGGTAGCTGGTGAGCCGTTCCTGCTGCTGAAGGGCTGTGTTTTCGCATCCCACCGGAACGCTATGAAGGATCGAAAGGACGGTTTGGGTACGTGTTGGGAATAATGGAAGGTTGCTGGTAGCTGGTAGGCCGTTCCTGCTGCTGAAGGGTTGTGTTTTCGCATCCCCCCGGAACGTCATGAAGGAAAGACAGCACGGATTGGATTAATGGAAGGTTGCTGGTAGCTGGTGAGCCGTTCCTGCTGCTGAAGGGCTGTGTTTTCGCATCCCACCGGAACGCTATGAAGGATCGAAAGCACGGATTGATGGAAGGTTGCTGGTAGCTGGTAGGTCGTTCCCGCTGCTGAAGGGCTGTGTTTCCGCATCCCTCCGGAACGCCACGGCTCGTGTGTGTGTGTGTTCGGATTGATGGGGGGCTAAAAGTAAAATAAATAAATCAAGTTGTTAGCAGCACGGCTCGTCTTCTTGTTAAAGAAGCGAATGAGCTAGACCTCAAATGCTGTATGAAAATAATTAAAAGAAAGAAAAGTCCTCTTGTTCGGATAGATGGGAGGCTTGTCCTCGCCCCTTTTAGGTTGCGATTGGTGGCTACCGTGGCTTCCAGATTTTTGTCCAACGGTTAGCGGTTTATTTTAGCATTATTTTTATTTATATATTTTTGTTTTTATTGAGTTAAACGAAGCCCGGCCGTATTGTCGACGTACGTTGAAATAGTTTTGTTTCTCGAAAGAAATTTCCTTCCACGGATCAGCGGTGTTTAGCATTTATTTTATTATCGGCGCGAGGTATTTTATTATAGCGGAGTTATTTTATTATAGCGCAGTTATTTTATTATAGCGTAGTTATTTTATTATAGCGGAGTTATTTTATTATCGGACATGTTAGCGGTTTTTGTTGGTGTGCCTAAATTAATTTAAACTGTATTTGTAATATAACAGGTAGTTTAGCCTATTCATTAATTGTTTTATACGATTCTCATTGAATTTAGCACAGAGGTTTTAGATTTAGAATATATATTTTTTAATTCAATCTAATAGTTAAGTTCGTTTTGAATTTTACTTTCGAGCTCGAATGGACACTTTGCCAAACTTGTGCAGTGGTTTAAACCGGGCCTCATCGGTTCATCACGGCTTCCGTCAATTTGTCAATCGCTTTATCCGGATAGCTTCATCCGGAGCGCTTTATCCGGATCTCTTTATCTTGTTCGCTTTATCCGGTTGGCTTCATCCGTGTGGCTTCATGCGTGTGGCTTCATCCGTGCCGCTTTATCCGGGCATCTGTCAAACTGCCAAACCGCGTTTAGCCTATTCATTAATTGTTTTATACGATTCTCATTGAATTTAGCACAGAGGTTTTAGATTTAGAATATATATTTTTTAATTCAATTTTAAAGTTAAGTTCATTTTGAATTTTACTTTCGAGTTCGAATGGACACCTTGCCAAACTTGTCAATCGCTTTATCCGGATAGCTACATCCGGAGCGCTTTATCCGGTTGGCTTCATCCGTGTCTTTTCATCCATGTCGCTTCATCCGTGTCGCTTTATCCGGGCATCTGTCAAACTGCCAAACCGCGTTTTCGTGCAAAATGAGGCGTGCTTTTGTTGCAAGAAGAAGAAGGAGGCGTGCTTTTGAGAATGATAATTATAATTACTTTCTTTCGCGTGGTAATAATAATTATAATTACATTATATGTGTAGTAATCATCTACTTCGTGTTTTATGTGTATTCTTTACAGGTGGCTGAAGGTAGCTGGTAGCTGATAGATGGAAGCTGGTAGCTGTTAGGCCGTTCCTGCTGCTGAAGGGCTGTGTTTTCGCATCCCACCGGAACGCTATGAAGGATCGAAAGCACGGATTGGATTAATGAAAGTTTGCTGGTAGCTGGTTAGCCGTTCCTGCTGCTGAAGGGCTGAGTTTTCGCATCCCACCGGAACGCTATGAAGGATCGAAAGCACGGTTTGTGTACGTGTTGCGATAAATGGAAGGTTGCTGGTAGCTGGTAGGCCGTTCCTGCTGCTGAAGGGTTGTGTTTTCGCATCTCCCCGGAACGCCATGAAGGATCGACAGCACGGATTGGATTAATGGAAGGTTGCTGGTAGCTGGTGAGCCGTTCCTGCTGCTGAAGGGCTGTGTTTTCGCATCCCACCGGAACGCTATGAAGGATCGAAAGCACGGTTTGTGTACGTGTTGCGATAAATGGAAGGTTGCTGGTAGCTGGTAGGCCGTTCCTGCTGCTGAAGGGTTGTGTTTTCGCATCTCCTCGGAACGCTATGAAGGATCGACAGCACGGATTGGATTAATGGAAGGTTGCTGGTAGCTGGTGAGCCGTTCCTGCTGCTGAAGGGCTGTGTTTTCGCATCCCACCGGAACGCTATGAAGGATCGAAAGCACGGTTTGTGTACGTGTTGCGATAAATGGAAGGTTGCTGGTAGCTGGTAGGCCGTTCCTGCTGCTGAAGGGTTGTGTTTTCGCATCTCCTCGGAACGCTATGAAGGATCGACAGCACGGATTGGATTAATGGAAGGTTGCTGGTAGCTGGTGAGCCGTTCCTGCTGCTGAAGGACTGTGTTTTCGCATCCCACCGGAACGCTATGAAGGATCGAAAGCACGGTTTGTGTACGTGTTGCGATAAATGGAAGGTTGCTGGTAGCTGGTAGGCCGTTCCTGCTGCTGAAGGGTTGTGTTTTCGCATCCCCCCGGAACGTCATGAAGGAAAGACAGCACGGATTGGATTAATGGAAGGTTGCTGGTAGCTGGTGAGCCGTTCCTGCTGCTGAAGGGCTGTGTTTTCGCATCCCACCGGAACGCTATGAAGGATCGAAAGGACGGTTTGGGTACGTGTTGGGAATAATGGAAGGTTGCTGGTAGCTGGTAGGCCGTTCCTGCTGCTGAAGGGTTGTGTTTTCGCATCCCCCCGGAACGTCATGAAGGAAAGACAGCACGGATTGGATTAATGGAAGGTTGCTGGTAGCTGGTGAGCCGTTCCTGCTGCTGAAGGGCTGTGTTTTCGCATCCCACCGGAACGCTATGAAGGATCGAAAGCACGGATTGATGGAAGGTTGCTGGTAGCTGGTAGGTCGTTCCCGCTGCTGAAGGGCTGTGTTTCCGCATCCCTCCGGAACGCCACGGCTCGTGTGTGTGTGTGTTCGGATTGATGGGGGGCTAAAAGTAAAATAAATAAATCAAGTTGTTAGCAGCACGGCTCGTCTTCTTGTTAAAGAAGCGAATGAGCTAGACCTCAAATGCTGTATGAAAATAATTAAAAGAAAGAAAAGTCCTCTTGTTCGGATAGATGGGAGGCTTGTCCTCGCCCCTTTTAGGTTGCGATTGGTGGCTACCGTGGCTTCCAGATTTTTGTCCAACGGTTAGCGGTTTATTTTAGCATTATTTTTATTTATATATTTTTGTTTTTATTGAGTTAAACGAAGCCCGGCCGTATTGTCGACGTACGTTGAAATAGTTTTGTTTCTCGAAAGAAATTTCCTTCCACGGATCAGCGGTGTTTAGCATTTATTTTATTATCGGCGCGAGGTATTTTATTATAGCGGAGTTATTTTATTATAGCGCAGTTATTTTATTATAGCGTAGTTATTTTATTATAGCGGAGTTATTTTATTATCGGACATGTTAGCGGTTTTTGTTGGTGTGCCTAAATTAATTTAAACTGTATTTGTAATATAACAGGTAGTTTAGCCTATTCATTAATTGTTTTATACGATTCTCATTGAATTTAGCACAGAGGTTTTAGATTTAGAATATATATTTTTTAATTCAATCTAATAGTTAAGTTCGTTTTGAATTTTACTTTCGAGCTCGAATGGACACTTTGCCAAACTTGTGCAGTGGTTTAAACCGGGCCTCATCGGTTCATCACGGCTTCCGTCAATTTGTCAATCGCTTTATCCGGATAGCTTCATCCGGAGCGCTTTATCCGGATCTCTTTATCTTGTTCGCTTTATCCGGTTGGCTTCATCCGTGTGGCTTCATGCGTGTGGCTTCATCCGTGCCGCTTTATCCGGGCATCTGTCAAACTGCCAAACCGCGTTTAGCCTATTCATTAATTGTTTTATACGATTCTCATTGAATTTAGCACAGAGGTTTTAGATTTAGAATATATATTTTTTAATTCAATTTTAAAGTTAAGTTCATTTTGAATTTTACTTTCGAGTTCGAATGGACACCTTGCCAAACTTGTCAATCGCTTTATCCGGATAGCTACATCCGGAGCGCTTTATCCGGTTGGCTTCATCCGTGTCTTTTCATCCATGTCGCTTCATCCGTGTCGCTTTATCCGGGCATCTGTCAAACTGCCAAACCGCGTTTTCGTGCAAAATGAGGCGTGCTTTTGTTGCAAGAAGAAGAAGGAGGCGTGCTTTTGAGAATGATAATTATAATTACTTTCTTTCGCGTGGTAATAATAATTATAATTACATTATATGTGTAGTAATCATCTACTTCGTGTTTTATGTGTATTCTTTACAGGTGGCTGAAGGTAGCTGGTAGCTGATAGATGGAAGCTGGTAGCTGTTAGGCCGTTCCTGCTGCTGAAGGGCTGTGTTTTCGCATCCCACCGGAACGCTATGAAGGATCGAAAGCACGGATTGGATTAATGAAAGTTTGCTGGTAGCTGGTTAGCCGTTCCTGCTGCTGAAGGGCTGAGTTTTCGCATCCCACCGGAACGCTATGAAGGATCGAAAGCACGGTTTGTGTACGTGTTGCGATAAATGGAAGGTTGCTGGTAGCTGGTAGGCCGTTCCTGCTGCTGAAGGGTTGTGTTTTCGCATCTCCCCGGAACGCCATGAAGGATCGACAGCACGGATTGGATTAATGGAAGGTTGCTGGTAGCTGGTGAGCCGTTCCTGCTGCTGAAGGGCTGTGTTTTCGCATCCCACCGGAACGCTATGAAGGATCGAAAGCACGGTTTGTGTACGTGTTGCGATAAATGGAAGGTTGCTGGTAGCTGGTAGGCCGTTCCTGCTGCTGAAGGGTTGTGTTTTCGCATCTCCTCGGAACGCTATGAAGGATCGACAGCACGGATTGGATTAATGGAAGGTTGCTGGTAGCTGGTGAGCCGTTCCTGCTGCTGAAGGGCTGTGTTTTCGCATCCCACCGGAACGCTATGAAGGATCGAAAGCACGGTTTGTGTACGTGTTGCGATAAATGGAAGGTTGCTGGTAGCTGGTAGGCCGTTCCTGCTGCTGAAGGGTTGTGTTTTCGCATCTCCTCGGAACGCTATGAAGGATCGACAGCACGGATTGGATTAATGGAAGGTTGCTGGTAGCTGGTGAGCCGTTCCTGCTGCTGAAGGACTGTGTTTTCGCATCCCACCGGAACGCTATGAAGGATCGAAAGCACGGTTTGTGTACGTGTTGCGATAAATGGAAGGTTGCTGGTAGCTGGTAGGCCGTTCCTGCTGCTGAAGGGTTGTGTTTTCGCATCCCCCCGGAACGTCATGAAGGAAAGACAGCACGGATTGGATTAATGGAAGGTTGCTGGTAGCTGGTGAGCCGTTCCTGCTGCTGAAGGGCTGTGTTTTCGCATCCCACCGGAACGCTATGAAGGATCGAAAGGACGGTTTGGGTACGTGTTGGGAATAATGGAAGGTTGCTGGTAGCTGGTAGGCCGTTCCTGCTGCTGAAGGGTTGTGTTTTCGCATCCCCCCGGAACGTCATGAAGGAAAGACAGCACGGATTGGATTAATGGAAGGTTGCTGGTAGCTGGTGAGCCGTTCCTGCTGCTGAAGGGCTGTGTTTTCGCATCCCACCGGAACGCTATGAAGGATCGAAAGCACGGATTGATGGAAGGTTGCTGGTAGCTGGTAGGTCGTTCCCGCTGCTGAAGGGCTGTGTTTCCGCATCCCTCCGGAACGCCACGGCTCGTGTGTGTGTGTGTTCGGATTGATGGGGGGCTAAAAGTAAAATAAATAAATCAAGTTGTTAGCAGCACGGCTCGTCTTCTTGTTAAAGAAGCGAATGAGCTAGACCTCAAATGCTGTATGAAAATAATTAAAAGAAAGAAAAGTCCTCTTGTTCGGATAGATGGGAGGCTTGTCCTCGCCCCTTTTAGGTTGCGATTGGTGGCTACCGTGGCTTCCAGATTTTTGTCCAACGGTTAGCGGTTTATTTTAGCATTATTTTTATTTATATATTTTTGTTTTTATTGAGTTAAACGAAGCCCGGCCGTATTGTCGACGTACGTTGAAATAGTTTTGTTTCTCGAAAGAAATTTCCTTCCACGGATCAGCGGTGTTTAGCATTTATTTTATTATCGGCGCGAGGTATTTTATTATAGCGGAGTTATTTTATTATAGCGCAGTTATTTTATTATAGCGTAGTTATTTTATTATAGCGGAGTTATTTTATTATCGGACATGTTAGCGGTTTTTGTTGGTGTGCCTAAATTAATTTAAACTGTATTTGTAATATAACAGGTAGTTTAGCCTATTCATTAATTGTTTTATACGATTCTCATTGAATTTAGCACAGAGGTTTTAGATTTAGAATATATATTTTTTAATTCAATCTAATAGTTAAGTTCGTTTTGAATTTTACTTTCGAGCTCGAATGGACACTTTGCCAAACTTGTGCAGTGGTTTAAACCGGGCCTCATCGGTTCATCACGGCTTCCGTCAATTTGTCAATCGCTTTATCCGGATAGCTTCATCCGGAGCGCTTTATCCGGATCTCTTTATCTTGTTCGCTTTATCCGGTTGGCTTCATCCGTGTGGCTTCATGCGTGTGGCTTCATCCGTGCCGCTTTATCCGGGCATCTGTCAAACTGCCAAACCGCGTTTAGCCTATTCATTAATTGTTTTATACGATTCTCATTGAATTTAGCACAGAGGTTTTAGATTTAGAATATATATTTTTTAATTCAATTTTAAAGTTAAGTTCATTTTGAATTTTACTTTCGAGTTCGAATGGACACCTTGCCAAACTTGTCAATCGCTTTATCCGGATAGCTACATCCGGAGCGCTTTATCCGGTTGGCTTCATCCGTGTCTTTTCATCCATGTCGCTTCATCCGTGTCGCTTTATCCGGGCATCTGTCAAACTGCCAAACCGCGTTTTCGTGCAAAATGAGGCGTGCTTTTGTTGCAAGAAGAAGAAGGAGGCGTGCTTTTGAGAATGATAATTATAATTACTTTCTTTCGCGTGGTAATAATAATTATAATTACATTATATGTGTAGTAATCATCTACTTCGTGTTTTATGTGTATTCTTTACAGGTGGCTGAAGGTAGCTGGTAGCTGATAGATGGAAGCTGGTAGCTGTTAGGCCGTTCCTGCTGCTGAAGGGCTGTGTTTTCGCATCCCACCGGAACGCTATGAAGGATCGAAAGCACGGATTGGATTAATGAAAGTTTGCTGGTAGCTGGTTAGCCGTTCCTGCTGCTGAAGGGCTGAGTTTTCGCATCCCACCGGAACGCTATGAAGGATCGAAAGCACGGTTTGTGTACGTGTTGCGATAAATGGAAGGTTGCTGGTAGCTGGTAGGCCGTTCCTGCTGCTGAAGGGTTGTGTTTTCGCATCTCCCCGGAACGCCATGAAGGATCGACAGCACGGATTGGATTAATGGAAGGTTGCTGGTAGCTGGTGAGCCGTTCCTGCTGCTGAAGGGCTGTGTTTTCGCATCCCACCGGAACGCTATGAAGGATCGAAAGCACGGTTTGTGTACGTGTTGCGATAAATGGAAGGTTGCTGGTAGCTGGTAGGCCGTTCCTGCTGCTGAAGGGTTGTGTTTTCGCATCTCCTCGGAACGCTATGAAGGATCGACAGCACGGATTGGATTAATGGAAGGTTGCTGGTAGCTGGTGAGCCGTTCCTGCTGCTGAAGGGCTGTGTTTTCGCATCCCACCGGAACGCTATGAAGGATCGAAAGCACGGTTTGTGTACGTGTTGCGATAAATGGAAGGTTGCTGGTAGCTGGTAGGCCGTTCCTGCTGCTGAAGGGTTGTGTTTTCGCATCTCCTCGGAACGCTATGAAGGATCGACAGCACGGATTGGATTAATGGAAGGTTGCTGGTAGCTGGTGAGCCGTTCCTGCTGCTGAAGGACTGTGTTTTCGCATCCCACCGGAACGCTATGAAGGATCGAAAGCACGGTTTGTGTACGTGTTGCGATAAATGGAAGGTTGCTGGTAGCTGGTAGGCCGTTCCTGCTGCTGAAGGGTTGTGTTTTCGCATCCCCCCGGAACGTCATGAAGGAAAGACAGCACGGATTGGATTAATGGAAGGTTGCTGGTAGCTGGTGAGCCGTTCCTGCTGCTGAAGGGCTGTGTTTTCGCATCCCACCGGAACGCTATGAAGGATCGAAAGGACGGTTTGGGTACGTGTTGGGAATAATGGAAGGTTGCTGGTAGCTGGTAGGCCGTTCCTGCTGCTGAAGGGTTGTGTTTTCGCATCCCCCCGGAACGTCATGAAGGAAAGACAGCACGGATTGGATTAATGGAAGGTTGCTGGTAGCTGGTGAGCCGTTCCTGCTGCTGAAGGGCTGTGTTTTCGCATCCCACCGGAACGCTATGAAGGATCGAAAGCACGGATTGATGGAAGGTTGCTGGTAGCTGGTAGGTCGTTCCCGCTGCTGAAGGGCTGTGTTTCCGCATCCCTCCGGAACGCCACGGCTCGTGTGTGTGTGTGTTCGGATTGATGGGGGGCTAAAAGTAAAATAAATAAATCAAGTTGTTAGCAGCACGGCTCGTCTTCTTGTTAAAGAAGCGAATGAGCTAGACCTCAAATGCTGTATGAAAATAATTAAAAGAAAGAAAAGTCCTCTTGTTCGGATAGATGGGAGGCTTGTCCTCGCCCCTTTTAGGTTGCGATTGGTGGCTACCGTGGCTTCCAGATTTTTGTCCAACGGTTAGCGGTTTATTTTAGCATTATTTTTATTTATATATTTTTGTTTTTATTGAGTTAAACGAAGCCCGGCCGTATTGTCGACGTACGTTGAAATAGTTTTGTTTCTCGAAAGAAATTTCCTTCCACGGATCAGCGGTGTTTAGCATTTATTTTATTATCGGCGCGAGGTATTTTATTATAGCGGAGTTATTTTATTATAGCGCAGTTATTTTATTATAGCGTAGTTATTTTATTATAGCGGAGTTATTTTATTATCGGACATGTTAGCGGTTTTTGTTGGTGTGCCTAAATTAATTTAAACTGTATTTGTAATATAACAGGTAGTTTAGCCTATTCATTAATTGTTTTATACGATTCTCATTGAATTTAGCACAGAGGTTTTAGATTTAGAATATATATTTTTTAATTCAATCTAATAGTTAAGTTCGTTTTGAATTTTACTTTCGAGCTCGAATGGACACTTTGCCAAACTTGTGCAGTGGTTTAAACCGGGCCTCATCGGTTCATCACGGCTTCCGTCAATTTGTCAATCGCTTTATCCGGATAGCTTCATCCGGAGCGCTTTATCCGGATCTCTTTATCTTGTTCGCTTTATCCGGTTGGCTTCATCCGTGTGGCTTCATGCGTGTGGCTTCATCCGTGCCGCTTTATCCGGGCATCTGTCAAACTGCCAAACCGCGTTTAGCCTATTCATTAATTGTTTTATACGATTCTCATTGAATTTAGCACAGAGGTTTTAGATTTAGAATATATATTTTTTAATTCAATTTTAAAGTTAAGTTCATTTTGAATTTTACTTTCGAGTTCGAATGGACACCTTGCCAAACTTGTCAATCGCTTTATCCGGATAGCTACATCCGGAGCGCTTTATCCGGTTGGCTTCATCCGTGTCTTTTCATCCATGTCGCTTCATCCGTGTCGCTTTATCCGGGCATCTGTCAAACTGCCAAACCGCGTTTTCGTGCAAAATGAGGCGTGCTTTTGTTGCAAGAAGAAGAAGGAGGCGTGCTTTTGAGAATGATAATTATAATTACTTTCTTTCGCGTGGTAATAATAATTATAATTACATTATATGTGTAGTAATCATCTACTTCGTGTTTTATGTGTATTCTTTACAGGTGGCTGAAGGTAGCTGGTAGCTGATAGATGGAAGCTGGTAGCTGTTAGGCCGTTCCTGCTGCTGAAGGGCTGTGTTTTCGCATCCCACCGGAACGCTATGAAGGATCGAAAGCACGGATTGGATTAATGAAAGTTTGCTGGTAGCTGGTTAGCCGTTCCTGCTGCTGAAGGGCTGAGTTTTCGCATCCCACCGGAACGCTATGAAGGATCGAAAGCACGGTTTGTGTACGTGTTGCGATAAATGGAAGGTTGCTGGTAGCTGGTAGGCCGTTCCTGCTGCTGAAGGGTTGTGTTTTCGCATCTCCCCGGAACGCCATGAAGGATCGACAGCACGGATTGGATTAATGGAAGGTTGCTGGTAGCTGGTGAGCCGTTCCTGCTGCTGAAGGGCTGTGTTTTCGCATCCCACCGGAACGCTATGAAGGATCGAAAGCACGGTTTGTGTACGTGTTGCGATAAATGGAAGGTTGCTGGTAGCTGGTAGGCCGTTCCTGCTGCTGAAGGGTTGTGTTTTCGCATCTCCTCGGAACGCTATGAAGGATCGACAGCACGGATTGGATTAATGGAAGGTTGCTGGTAGCTGGTGAGCCGTTCCTGCTGCTGAAGGGCTGTGTTTTCGCATCCCACCGGAACGCTATGAAGGATCGAAAGCACGGTTTGTGTACGTGTTGCGATAAATGGAAGGTTGCTGGTAGCTGGTAGGCCGTTCCTGCTGCTGAAGGGTTGTGTTTTCGCATCTCCTCGGAACGCTATGAAGGATCGACAGCACGGATTGGATTAATGGAAGGTTGCTGGTAGCTGGTGAGCCGTTCCTGCTGCTGAAGGACTGTGTTTTCGCATCCCACCGGAACGCTATGAAGGATCGAAAGCACGGTTTGTGTACGTGTTGCGATAAATGGAAGGTTGCTGGTAGCTGGTAGGCCGTTCCTGCTGCTGAAGGGTTGTGTTTTCGCATCCCCCCGGAACGTCATGAAGGAAAGACAGCACGGATTGGATTAATGGAAGGTTGCTGGTAGCTGGTGAGCCGTTCCTGCTGCTGAAGGGCTGTGTTTTCGCATCCCACCGGAACGCTATGAAGGATCGAAAGGACGGTTTGGGTACGTGTTGGGAATAATGGAAGGTTGCTGGTAGCTGGTAGGCCGTTCCTGCTGCTGAAGGGTTGTGTTTTCGCATCCCCCCGGAACGTCATGAAGGAAAGACAGCACGGATTGGATTAATGGAAGGTTGCTGGTAGCTGGTGAGCCGTTCCTGCTGCTGAAGGGCTGTGTTTTCGCATCCCACCGGAACGCTATGAAGGATCGAAAGCACGGATTGATGGAAGGTTGCTGGTAGCTGGTAGGTCGTTCCCGCTGCTGAAGGGCTGTGTTTCCGCATCCCTCCGGAACGCCACGGCTCGTGTGTGTGTGTGTTCGGATTGATGGGGGGCTAAAAGTAAAATAAATAAATCAAGTTGTTAGCAGCACGGCTCGTCTTCTTGTTAAAGAAGCGAATGAGCTAGACCTCAAATGCTGTATGAAAATAATTAAAAGAAAGAAAAGTCCTCTTGTTCGGATAGATGGGAGGCTTGTCCTCGCCCCTTTTAGGTTGCGATTGGTGGCTACCGTGGCTTCCAGATTTTTGTCCAACGGTTAGCGGTTTATTTTAGCATTATTTTTATTTATATATTTTTGTTTTTATTGAGTTAAACGAAGCCCGGCCGTATTGTCGACGTACGTTGAAATAGTTTTGTTTCTCGAAAGAAATTTCCTTCCACGGATCAGCGGTGTTTAGCATTTATTTTATTATCGGCGCGAGGTATTTTATTATAGCGGAGTTATTTTATTATAGCGCAGTTATTTTATTATAGCGTAGTTATTTTATTATAGCGGAGTTATTTTATTATCGGACATGTTAGCGGTTTTTGTTGGTGTGCCTAAATTAATTTAAACTGTATTTGTAATATAACAGGTAGTTTAGCCTATTCATTAATTGTTTTATACGATTCTCATTGAATTTAGCACAGAGGTTTTAGATTTAGAATATATATTTTTTAATTCAATCTAATAGTTAAGTTCGTTTTGAATTTTACTTTCGAGCTCGAATGGACACTTTGCCAAACTTGTGCAGTGGTTTAAACCGGGCCTCATCGGTTCATCACGGCTTCCGTCAATTTGTCAATCGCTTTATCCGGATAGCTTCATCCGGAGCGCTTTATCCGGATCTCTTTATCTTGTTCGCTTTATCCGGTTGGCTTCATCCGTGTGGCTTCATGCGTGTGGCTTCATCCGTGCCGCTTTATCCGGGCATCTGTCAAACTGCCAAACCGCGTTTAGCCTATTCATTAATTGTTTTATACGATTCTCATTGAATTTAGCACAGAGGTTTTAGATTTAGAATATATATTTTTTAATTCAATTTTAAAGTTAAGTTCATTTTGAATTTTACTTTCGAGTTCGAATGGACACCTTGCCAAACTTGTCAATCGCTTTATCCGGATAGCTACATCCGGAGCGCTTTATCCGGTTGGCTTCATCCGTGTCTTTTCATCCATGTCGCTTCATCCGTGTCGCTTTATCCGGGCATCTGTCAAACTGCCAAACCGCGTTTTCGTGCAAAATGAGGCGTGCTTTTGTTGCAAGAAGAAGAAGGAGGCGTGCTTTTGAGAATGATAATTATAATTACTTTCTTTCGCGTGGTAATAATAATTATAATTACATTATATGTGTAGTAATCATCTACTTCGTGTTTTATGTGTATTCTTTACAGGTGGCTGAAGGTAGCTGGTAGCTGATAGATGGAAGCTGGTAGCTGTTAGGCCGTTCCTGCTGCTGAAGGGCTGTGTTTTCGCATCCCACCGGAACGCTATGAAGGATCGAAAGCACGGATTGGATTAATGAAAGTTTGCTGGTAGCTGGTTAGCCGTTCCTGCTGCTGAAGGGCTGAGTTTTCGCATCCCACCGGAACGCTATGAAGGATCGAAAGCACGGTTTGTGTACGTGTTGCGATAAATGGAAGGTTGCTGGTAGCTGGTAGGCCGTTCCTGCTGCTGAAGGGTTGTGTTTTCGCATCTCCCCGGAACGCCATGAAGGATCGACAGCACGGATTGGATTAATGGAAGGTTGCTGGTAGCTGGTGAGCCGTTCCTGCTGCTGAAGGGCTGTGTTTTCGCATCCCACCGGAACGCTATGAAGGATCGAAAGCACGGTTTGTGTACGTGTTGCGATAAATGGAAGGTTGCTGGTAGCTGGTAGGCCGTTCCTGCTGCTGAAGGGTTGTGTTTTCGCATCTCCTCGGAACGCTATGAAGGATCGACAGCACGGATTGGATTAATGGAAGGTTGCTGGTAGCTGGTGAGCCGTTCCTGCTGCTGAAGGGCTGTGTTTTCGCATCCCACCGGAACGCTATGAAGGATCGAAAGCACGGTTTGTGTACGTGTTGCGATAAATGGAAGGTTGCTGGTAGCTGGTAGGCCGTTCCTGCTGCTGAAGGGTTGTGTTTTCGCATCTCCTCGGAACGCTATGAAGGATCGACAGCACGGATTGGATTAATGGAAGGTTGCTGGTAGCTGGTGAGCCGTTCCTGCTGCTGAAGGACTGTGTTTTCGCATCCCACCGGAACGCTATGAAGGATCGAAAGCACGGTTTGTGTACGTGTTGCGATAAATGGAAGGTTGCTGGTAGCTGGTAGGCCGTTCCTGCTGCTGAAGGGTTGTGTTTTCGCATCCCCCCGGAACGTCATGAAGGAAAGACAGCACGGATTGGATTAATGGAAGGTTGCTGGTAGCTGGTGAGCCGTTCCTGCTGCTGAAGGGCTGTGTTTTCGCATCCCACCGGAACGCTATGAAGGATCGAAAGGACGGTTTGGGTACGTGTTGGGAATAATGGAAGGTTGCTGGTAGCTGGTAGGCCGTTCCTGCTGCTGAAGGGTTGTGTTTTCGCATCCCCCCGGAACGTCATGAAGGAAAGACAGCACGGATTGGATTAATGGAAGGTTGCTGGTAGCTGGTGAGCCGTTCCTGCTGCTGAAGGGCTGTGTTTTCGCATCCCACCGGAACGCTATGAAGGATCGAAAGCACGGATTGATGGAAGGTTGCTGGTAGCTGGTAGGTCGTTCCCGCTGCTGAAGGGCTGTGTTTCCGCATCCCTCCGGAACGCCACGGCTCGTGTGTGTGTGTGTTCGGATTGATGGGGGGCTAAAAGTAAAATAAATAAATCAAGTTGTTAGCAGCACGGCTCGTCTTCTTGTTAAAGAAGCGAATGAGCTAGACCTCAAATGCTGTATGAAAATAATTAAAAGAAAGAAAAGTCCTCTTGTTCGGATAGATGGGAGGCTTGTCCTCGCCCCTTTTAGGTTGCGATTGGTGGCTACCGTGGCTTCCAGATTTTTGTCCAACGGTTAGCGGTTTATTTTAGCATTATTTTTATTTATATATTTTTGTTTTTATTGAGTTAAACGAAGCCCGGCCGTATTGTCGACGTACGTTGAAATAGTTTTGTTTCTCGAAAGAAATTTCCTTCCACGGATCAGCGGTGTTTAGCATTTATTTTATTATCGGCGCGAGGTATTTTATTATAGCGGAGTTATTTTATTATAGCGCAGTTATTTTATTATAGCGTAGTTATTTTATTATAGCGGAGTTATTTTATTATCGGACATGTTAGCGGTTTTTGTTGGTGTGCCTAAATTAATTTAAACTGTATTTGTAATATAACAGGTAGTTTAGCCTATTCATTAATTGTTTTATACGATTCTCATTGAATTTAGCACAGAGGTTTTAGATTTAGAATATATATTTTTTAATTCAATCTAATAGTTAAGTTCGTTTTGAATTTTACTTTCGAGCTCGAATGGACACTTTGCCAAACTTGTGCAGTGGTTTAAACCGGGCCTCATCGGTTCATCACGGCTTCCGTCAATTTGTCAATCGCTTTATCCGGATAGCTTCATCCGGAGCGCTTTATCCGGATCTCTTTATCTTGTTCGCTTTATCCGGTTGGCTTCATCCGTGTGGCTTCATGCGTGTGGCTTCATCCGTGCCGCTTTATCCGGGCATCTGTCAAACTGCCAAACCGCGTTTAGCCTATTCATTAATTGTTTTATACGATTCTCATTGAATTTAGCACAGAGGTTTTAGATTTAGAATATATATTTTTTAATTCAATTTTAAAGTTAAGTTCATTTTGAATTTTACTTTCGAGTTCGAATGGACACCTTGCCAAACTTGTCAATCGCTTTATCCGGATAGCTACATCCGGAGCGCTTTATCCGGTTGGCTTCATCCGTGTCTTTTCATCCATGTCGCTTCATCCGTGTCGCTTTATCCGGGCATCTGTCAAACTGCCAAACCGCGTTTTCGTGCAAAATGAGGCGTGCTTTTGTTGCAAGAAGAAGAAGGAGGCGTGCTTTTGAGAATGATAATTATAATTACTTTCTTTCGCGTGGTAATAATAATTATAATTACATTATATGTGTAGTAATCATCTACTTCGTGTTTTATGTGTATTCTTTACAGGTGGCTGAAGGTAGCTGGTAGCTGATAGATGGAAGCTGGTAGCTGTTAGGCCGTTCCTGCTGCTGAAGGGCTGTGTTTTCGCATCCCACCGGAACGCTATGAAGGATCGAAAGCACGGATTGGATTAATGAAAGTTTGCTGGTAGCTGGTTAGCCGTTCCTGCTGCTGAAGGGCTGAGTTTTCGCATCCCACCGGAACGCTATGAAGGATCGAAAGCACGGTTTGTGTACGTGTTGCGATAAATGGAAGGTTGCTGGTAGCTGGTAGGCCGTTCCTGCTGCTGAAGGGTTGTGTTTTCGCATCTCCCCGGAACGCCATGAAGGATCGACAGCACGGATTGGATTAATGGAAGGTTGCTGGTAGCTGGTGAGCCGTTCCTGCTGCTGAAGGGCTGTGTTTTCGCATCCCACCGGAACGCTATGAAGGATCGAAAGCACGGTTTGTGTACGTGTTGCGATAAATGGAAGGTTGCTGGTAGCTGGTAGGCCGTTCCTGCTGCTGAAGGGTTGTGTTTTCGCATCTCCTCGGAACGCTATGAAGGATCGACAGCACGGATTGGATTAATGGAAGGTTGCTGGTAGCTGGTGAGCCGTTCCTGCTGCTGAAGGGCTGTGTTTTCGCATCCCACCGGAACGCTATGAAGGATCGAAAGCACGGTTTGTGTACGTGTTGCGATAAATGGAAGGTTGCTGGTAGCTGGTAGGCCGTTCCTGCTGCTGAAGGGTTGTGTTTTCGCATCTCCTCGGAACGCTATGAAGGATCGACAGCACGGATTGGATTAATGGAAGGTTGCTGGTAGCTGGTGAGCCGTTCCTGCTGCTGAAGGACTGTGTTTTCGCATCCCACCGGAACGCTATGAAGGATCGAAAGCACGGTTTGTGTACGTGTTGCGATAAATGGAAGGTTGCTGGTAGCTGGTAGGCCGTTCCTGCTGCTGAAGGGTTGTGTTTTCGCATCCCCCCGGAACGTCATGAAGGAAAGACAGCACGGATTGGATTAATGGAAGGTTGCTGGTAGCTGGTGAGCCGTTCCTGCTGCTGAAGGGCTGTGTTTTCGCATCCCACCGGAACGCTATGAAGGATCGAAAGGACGGTTTGGGTACGTGTTGGGAATAATGGAAGGTTGCTGGTAGCTGGTAGGCCGTTCCTGCTGCTGAAGGGTTGTGTTTTCGCATCCCCCCGGAACGTCATGAAGGAAAGACAGCACGGATTGGATTAATGGAAGGTTGCTGGTAGCTGGTGAGCCGTTCCTGCTGCTGAAGGGCTGTGTTTTCGCATCCCACCGGAACGCTATGAAGGATCGAAAGCACGGATTGATGGAAGGTTGCTGGTAGCTGGTAGGTCGTTCCCGCTGCTGAAGGGCTGTGTTTCCGCATCCCTCCGGAACGCCACGGCTCGTGTGTGTGTGTGTTCGGATTGATGGGGGGCTAAAAGTAAAATAAATAAATCAAGTTGTTAGCAGCACGGCTCGTCTTCTTGTTAAAGAAGCGAATGAGCTAGACCTCAAATGCTGTATGAAAATAATTAAAAGAAAGAAAAGTCCTCTTGTTCGGATAGATGGGAGGCTTGTCCTCGCCCCTTTTAGGTTGCGATTGGTGGCTACCGTGGCTTCCAGATTTTTGTCCAACGGTTAGCGGTTTATTTTAGCATTATTTTTATTTATATATTTTTGTTTTTATTGAGTTAAACGAAGCCCGGCCGTATTGTCGACGTACGTTGAAATAGTTTTGTTTCTCGAAAGAAATTTCCTTCCACGGATCAGCGGTGTTTAGCATTTATTTTATTATCGGCGCGAGGTATTTTATTATAGCGGAGTTATTTTATTATAGCGCAGTTATTTTATTATAGCGTAGTTATTTTATTATAGCGGAGTTATTTTATTATCGGACATGTTAGCGGTTTTTGTTGGTGTGCCTAAATTAATTTAAACTGTATTTGTAATATAACAGGTAGTTTAGCCTATTCATTAATTGTTTTATACGATTCTCATTGAATTTAGCACAGAGGTTTTAGATTTAGAATATATATTTTTTAATTCAATCTAATAGTTAAGTTCGTTTTGAATTTTACTTTCGAGCTCGAATGGACACTTTGCCAAACTTGTGCAGTGGTTTAAACCGGGCCTCATCGGTTCATCACGGCTTCCGTCAATTTGTCAATCGCTTTATCCGGATAGCTTCATCCGGAGCGCTTTATCCGGATCTCTTTATCTTGTTCGCTTTATCCGGTTGGCTTCATCCGTGTGGCTTCATGCGTGTGGCTTCATCCGTGCCGCTTTATCCGGGCATCTGTCAAACTGCCAAACCGCGTTTAGCCTATTCATTAATTGTTTTATACGATTCTCATTGAATTTAGCACAGAGGTTTTAGATTTAGAATATATATTTTTTAATTCAATTTTAAAGTTAAGTTCATTTTGAATTTTACTTTCGAGTTCGAATGGACACCTTGCCAAACTTGTCAATCGCTTTATCCGGATAGCTACATCCGGAGCGCTTTATCCGGTTGGCTTCATCCGTGTCTTTTCATCCATGTCGCTTCATCCGTGTCGCTTTATCCGGGCATCTGTCAAACTGCCAAACCGCGTTTTCGTGCAAAATGAGGCGTGCTTTTGTTGCAAGAAGAAGAAGGAGGCGTGCTTTTGAGAATGATAATTATAATTACTTTCTTTCGCGTGGTAATAATAATTATAATTACATTATATGTGTAGTAATCATCTACTTCGTGTTTTATGTGTATTCTTTACAGGTGGCTGAAGGTAGCTGGTAGCTGATAGATGGAAGCTGGTAGCTGTTAGGCCGTTCCTGCTGCTGAAGGGCTGTGTTTTCGCATCCCACCGGAACGCTATGAAGGATCGAAAGCACGGATTGGATTAATGAAAGTTTGCTGGTAGCTGGTTAGCCGTTCCTGCTGCTGAAGGGCTGAGTTTTCGCATCCCACCGGAACGCTATGAAGGATCGAAAGCACGGTTTGTGTACGTGTTGCGATAAATGGAAGGTTGCTGGTAGCTGGTAGGCCGTTCCTGCTGCTGAAGGGTTGTGTTTTCGCATCTCCCCGGAACGCCATGAAGGATCGACAGCACGGATTGGATTAATGGAAGGTTGCTGGTAGCTGGTGAGCCGTTCCTGCTGCTGAAGGGCTGTGTTTTCGCATCCCACCGGAACGCTATGAAGGATCGAAAGCACGGTTTGTGTACGTGTTGCGATAAATGGAAGGTTGCTGGTAGCTGGTAGGCCGTTCCTGCTGCTGAAGGGTTGTGTTTTCGCATCTCCTCGGAACGCTATGAAGGATCGACAGCACGGATTGGATTAATGGAAGGTTGCTGGTAGCTGGTGAGCCGTTCCTGCTGCTGAAGGGCTGTGTTTTCGCATCCCACCGGAACGCTATGAAGGATCGAAAGCACGGTTTGTGTACGTGTTGCGATAAATGGAAGGTTGCTGGTAGCTGGTAGGCCGTTCCTGCTGCTGAAGGGTTGTGTTTTCGCATCTCCTCGGAACGCTATGAAGGATCGACAGCACGGATTGGATTAATGGAAGGTTGCTGGTAGCTGGTGAGCCGTTCCTGCTGCTGAAGGACTGTGTTTTCGCATCCCACCGGAACGCTATGAAGGATCGAAAGCACGGTTTGTGTACGTGTTGCGATAAATGGAAGGTTGCTGGTAGCTGGTAGGCCGTTCCTGCTGCTGAAGGGTTGTGTTTTCGCATCCCCCCGGAACGTCATGAAGGAAAGACAGCACGGATTGGATTAATGGAAGGTTGCTGGTAGCTGGTGAGCCGTTCCTGCTGCTGAAGGGCTGTGTTTTCGCATCCCACCGGAACGCTATGAAGGATCGAAAGGACGGTTTGGGTACGTGTTGGGAATAATGGAAGGTTGCTGGTAGCTGGTAGGCCGTTCCTGCTGCTGAAGGGTTGTGTTTTCGCATCCCCCGGAACGTCATGAAGGAAAGACAGCACGGATTGGATTAATGGAAGGTTGCTGGTAGCTGGTGAGCCGTTCCTGCTGCTGAAGGGCTGTGTTTTCGCATCCCACCGGAACGCTATGAAGGATCGAAAGCACGGATTGATGGAAGGTTGCTGGTAGCTGGTAGGTCGTTCCCGCTGCTGAAGGGCTGTGTTTCCGCATCCCTCCGGAACGCCACGGCTCGTGTGTGTGTGTGTTCGGATTGATGGGGGGCTAAAAGTAAAATAAATAAATCAAGTTGTTAGCAGCACGGCTCGTCTTCTTGTTAAAGAAGCGAATGAGCTAGACCTCAAATGCTGTATGAAAATAATTAAAAGAAAGAAAAGTCCTCTTGTTCGGATAGATGGGAGGCTTGTCCTCGCCCCTTTTAGGTTGCGATTGGTGGCTACCGTGGCTTCCAGATTTTTGTCCAACGGTTAGCGGTTTATTTTAGCATTATTTTTATTTATATATTTTTGTTTTTATTGAGTTAAACGAAGCCCGGCCGTATTGTCGACGTACGTTGAAATAGTTTTGTTTCTCGAAAGAAATTTCCTTCCACGGATCAGCGGTGTTTAGCATTTATTTTATTATCGGCGCGAGGTATTTTATTATAGCGGAGTTATTTTATTATAGCGCAGTTATTTTATTATAGCGTAGTTATTTTATTATAGCGGAGTTATTTTATTATCGGACATGTTAGCGGTTTTTGTTGGTGTGCCTAAATTAATTTAAACTGTATTTGTAATATAACAGGTAGTTTAGCCTATTCATTAATTGTTTTATACGATTCTCATTGAATTTAGCACAGAGGTTTTAGATTTAGAATATATATTTTTTAATTCAATCTAATAGTTAAGTTCGTTTTGAATTTTACTTTCGAGCTCGAATGGACACTTTGCCAAACTTGTGCAGTGGTTTAAACCGGGCCTCATCGGTTCATCACGGCTTCCGTCAATTTGTCAATCGCTTTATCCGGATAGCTTCATCCGGAGCGCTTTATCCGGATCTCTTTATCTTGTTCGCTTTATCCGGTTGGCTTCATCCGTGTGGCTTCATGCGTGTGGCTTCATCCGTGCCGCTTTATCCGGGCATCTGTCAAACTGCCAAACCGCGTTTAGCCTATTCATTAATTGTTTTATACGATTCTCATTGAATTTAGCACAGAGGTTTTAGATTTAGAATATATATTTTTTAATTCAATTTTAAAGTTAAGTTCATTTTGAATTTTACTTTCGAGTTCGAATGGACACCTTGCCAAACTTGTCAATCGCTTTATCCGGATAGCTACATCCGGAGCGCTTTATCCGGTTGGCTTCATCCGTGTCTTTTCATCCATGTCGCTTCATCCGTGTCGCTTTATCCGGGCATCTGTCAAACTGCCAAACCGCGTTTTCGTGCAAAATGAGGCGTGCTTTTGTTGCAAGAAGAAGAAGGAGGCGTGCTTTTGAGAATGATAATTATAATTACTTTCTTTCGCGTGGTAATAATAATTATAATTACATTATATGTGTAGTAATCATCTACTTCGTGTTTTATGTGTATTCTTTACAGGTGGCTGAAGGTAGCTGGTAGCTGATAGATGGAAGCTGGTAGCTGTTAGGCCGTTCCTGCTGCTGAAGGGCTGTGTTTTCGCATCCCACCGGAACGCTATGAAGGATCGAAAGCACGGATTGGATTAATGAAAGTTTGCTGGTAGCTGGTTAGCCGTTCCTGCTGCTGAAGGGCTGAGTTTTCGCATCCCACCGGAACGCTATGAAGGATCGAAAGCACGGTTTGTGTACGTGTTGCGATAAATGGAAGGTTGCTGGTAGCTGGTAGGCCGTTCCTGCTGCTGAAGGGTTGTGTTTTCGCATCTCCCCGGAACGCCATGAAGGATCGACAGCACGGATTGGATTAATGGAAGGTTGCTGGTAGCTGGTGAGCCGTTCCTGCTGCTGAAGGGCTGTGTTTTCGCATCCCACCGGAACGCTATGAAGGATCGAAAGCACGGTTTGTGTACGTGTTGCGATAAATGGAAGGTTGCTGGTAGCTGGTAGGCCGTTCCTGCTGCTGAAGGGTTGTGTTTTCGCATCTCCTCGGAACGCTATGAAGGATCGACAGCACGGATTGGATTAATGGAAGGTTGCTGGTAGCTGGTGAGCCGTTCCTGCTGCTGAAGGGCTGTGTTTTCGCATCCCACCGGAACGCTATGAAGGATCGAAAGCACGGTTTGTGTACGTGTTGCGATAAATGGAAGGTTGCTGGTAGCTGGTAGGCCGTTCCTGCTGCTGAAGGGTTGTGTTTTCGCATCTCCTCGGAACGCTATGAAGGATCGACAGCACGGATTGGATTAATGGAAGGTTGCTGGTAGCTGGTGAGCCGTTCCTGCTGCTGAAGGACTGTGTTTTCGCATCCCACCGGAACGCTATGAAGGATCGAAAGCACGGTTTGTGTACGTGTTGCGATAAATGGAAGGTTGCTGGTAGCTGGTAGGCCGTTCCTGCTGCTGAAGGGTTGTGTTTTCGCATCCCCCCGGAACGTCATGAAGGAAAGACAGCACGGATTGGATTAATGGAAGGTTGCTGGTAGCTGGTGAGCCGTTCCTGCTGCTGAAGGGCTGTGTTTTCGCATCCCACCGGAACGCTATGAAGGATCGAAAGGACGGTTTGGGTACGTGTTGGGAATAATGGAAGGTTGCTGGTAGCTGGTAGGCCGTTCCTGCTGCTGAAGGGTTGTGTTTTCGCATCCCCCCGGAACGTCATGAAGGAAAGACAGCACGGATTGGATTAATGGAAGGTTGCTGGTAGCTGGTGAGCCGTTCCTGCTGCTGAAGGGCTGTGTTTTCGCATCCCACCGGAACGCTATGAAGGATCGAAAGCACGGATTGATGGAAGGTTGCTGGTAGCTGGTAGGTCGTTCCCGCTGCTGAAGGGCTGTGTTTCCGCATCCCTCCGGAACGCCACGGCTCGTGTGTGTGTGTGTTCGGATTGATGGGGGGCTAAAAGTAAAATAAATAAATCAAGTTGTTAGCAGCACGGCTCGTCTTCTTGTTAAAGAAGCGAATGAGCTAGACCTCAAATGCTGTATGAAAATAATTAAAAGAAAGAAAAGTCCTCTTGTTCGGATAGATGGGAGGCTTGTCCTCGCCCCTTTTAGGTTGCGATTGGTGGCTACCGTGGCTTCCAGATTTTTGTCCAACGGTTAGCGGTTTATTTTAGCATTATTTTTATTTATATATTTTTGTTTTTATTGAGTTAAACGAAGCCCGGCCGTATTGTCGACGTACGTTGAAATAGTTTTGTTTCTCGAAAGAAATTTCCTTCCACGGATCAGCGGTGTTTAGCATTTATTTTATTATCGGCGCGAGGTATTTTATTATAGCGGAGTTATTTTATTATAGCGCAGTTATTTTATTATAGCGTAGTTATTTTATTATAGCGGAGTTATTTTATTATCGGACATGTTAGCGGTTTTTGTTGGTGTGCCTAAATTAATTTAAACTGTATTTGTAATATAACAGGTAGTTTAGCCTATTCATTAATTGTTTTATACGATTCTCATTGAATTTAGCACAGAGGTTTTAGATTTAGAATATATATTTTTTAATTCAATCTAATAGTTAAGTTCGTTTTGAATTTTACTTTCGAGCTCGAATGGACACTTTGCCAAACTTGTGCAGTGGTTTAAACCGGGCCTCATCGGTTCATCACGGCTTCCGTCAATTTGTCAATCGCTTTATCCGGATAGCTTCATCCGGAGCGCTTTATCCGGATCTCTTTATCTTGTTCGCTTTATCCGGTTGGCTTCATCCGTGTGGCTTCATGCGTGTGGCTTCATCCGTGCCGCTTTATCCGGGCATCTGTCAAACTGCCAAACCGCGTTTAGCCTATTCATTAATTGTTTTATACGATTCTCATTGAATTTAGCACAGAGGTTTTAGATTTAGAATATATATTTTTTAATTCAATTTTAAAGTTAAGTTCATTTTGAATTTTACTTTCGAGTTCGAATGGACACCTTGCCAAACTTGTCAATCGCTTTATCCGGATAGCTACATCCGGAGCGCTTTATCCGGTTGGCTTCATCCGTGTCTTTTCATCCATGTCGCTTCATCCGTGTCGCTTTATCCGGGCATCTGTCAAACTGCCAAACCGCGTTTTCGTGCAAAATGAGGCGTGCTTTTGTTGCAAGAAGAAGAAGGAGGCGTGCTTTTGAGAATGATAATTATAATTACTTTCTTTCGCGTGGTAATAATAATTATAATTACATTATATGTGTAGTAATCATCTACTTCGTGTTTTATGTGTATTCTTTACAGGTGGCTGAAGGTAGCTGGTAGCTGATAGATGGAAGCTGGTAGCTGTTAGGCCGTTCCTGCTGCTGAAGGGCTGTGTTTTCGCATCCCACCGGAACGCTATGAAGGATCGAAAGCACGGATTGGATTAATGAAAGTTTGCTGGTAGCTGGTTAGCCGTTCCTGCTGCTGAAGGGCTGAGTTTTCGCATCCCACCGGAACGCTATGAAGGATCGAAAGCACGGTTTGTGTACGTGTTGCGATAAATGGAAGGTTGCTGGTAGCTGGTAGGCCGTTCCTGCTGCTGAAGGGTTGTGTTTTCGCATCTCCCCGGAACGCCATGAAGGATCGACAGCACGGATTGGATTAATGGAAGGTTGCTGGTAGCTGGTGAGCCGTTCCTGCTGCTGAAGGGCTGTGTTTTCGCATCCCACCGGAACGCTATGAAGGATCGAAAGCACGGTTTGTGTACGTGTTGCGATAAATGGAAGGTTGCTGGTAGCTGGTAGGCCGTTCCTGCTGCTGAAGGGTTGTGTTTTCGCATCTCCTCGGAACGCTATGAAGGATCGACAGCACGGATTGGATTAATGGAAGGTTGCTGGTAGCTGGTGAGCCGTTCCTGCTGCTGAAGGGCTGTGTTTTCGCATCCCACCGGAACGCTATGAAGGATCGAAAGCACGGTTTGTGTACGTGTTGCGATAAATGGAAGGTTGCTGGTAGCTGGTAGGCCGTTCCTGCTGCTGAAGGGTTGTGTTTTCGCATCTCCTCGGAACGCTATGAAGGATCGACAGCACGGATTGGATTAATGGAAGGTTGCTGGTAGCTGGTGAGCCGTTCCTGCTGCTGAAGGACTGTGTTTTCGCATCCCACCGGAACGCTATGAAGGATCGAAAGCACGGTTTGTGTACGTGTTGCGATAAATGGAAGGTTGCTGGTAGCTGGTAGGCCGTTCCTGCTGCTGAAGGGTTGTGTTTTCGCATCCCCCGGAACGTCATGAAGGAAAGACAGCACGGATTGGATTAATGGAAGGTTGCTGGTAGCTGGTGAGCCGTTCCTGCTGCTGAAGGGCTGTGTTTTCGCATCCCACCGGAACGCTATGAAGGATCGAAAGGACGGTTTGGGTACGTGTTGGGAATAATGGAAGGTTGCTGGTAGCTGGTAGGCCGTTCCTGCTGCTGAAGGGTTGTGTTTTCGCATCCCCCCGGAACGTCATGAAGGAAAGACAGCACGGATTGGATTAATGGAAGGTTGCTGGTAGCTGGTGAGCCGTTCCTGCTGCTGAAGGGCTGTGTTTTCGCATCCCACCGGAACGCTATGAAGGATCGAAAGCACGGATTGATGGAAGGTTGCTGGTAGCTGGTAGGTCGTTCCCGCTGCTGAAGGGCTGTGTTTCCGCATCCCTCCGGAACGCCACGGCTCGTGTGTGTGTGTGTTCGGATTGATGGGGGGCTAAAAGTAAAATAAATAAATCAAGTTGTTAGCAGCACGGCTCGTCTTCTTGTTAAAGAAGCGAATGAGCTAGACCTCAAATGCTGTATGAAAATAATTAAAAGAAAGAAAAGTCCTCTTGTTCGGATAGATGGGAGGCTTGTCCTCGCCCCTTTTAGGTTGCGATTGGTGGCTACCGTGGCTTCCAGATTTTTGTCCAACGGTTAGCGGTTTATTTTAGCATTATTTTTATTTATATATTTTTGTTTTTATTGAGTTAAACGAAGCCCGGCCGTATTGTCGACGTACGTTGAAATAGTTTTGTTTCTCGAAAGAAATTTCCTTCCACGGATCAGCGGTGTTTAGCATTTATTTTATTATCGGCGCGAGGTATTTTATTATAGCGGAGTTATTTTATTATAGCGCAGTTATTTTATTATAGCGTAGTTATTTTATTATAGCGGAGTTATTTTATTATCGGACATGTTAGCGGTTTTTGTTGGTGTGCCTAAATTAATTTAAACTGTATTTGTAATATAACAGGTAGTTTAGCCTATTCATTAATTGTTTTATACGATTCTCATTGAATTTAGCACAGAGGTTTTAGATTTAGAATATATATTTTTTAATTCAATCTAATAGTTAAGTTCGTTTTGAATTTTACTTTCGAGCTCGAATGGACACTTTGCCAAACTTGTGCAGTGGTTTAAACCGGGCCTCATCGGTTCATCACGGCTTCCGTCAATTTGTCAATCGCTTTATCCGGATAGCTTCATCCGGAGCGCTTTATCCGGATCTCTTTATCTTGTTCGCTTTATCCGGTTGGCTTCATCCGTGTGGCTTCATGCGTGTGGCTTCATCCGTGCCGCTTTATCCGGGCATCTGTCAAACTGCCAAACCGCGTTTAGCCTATTCATTAATTGTTTTATACGATTCTCATTGAATTTAGCACAGAGGTTTTAGATTTAGAATATATTTTTTAATTCAATTTTAAAGTTAAGTTCATTTTGAATTTTACTTTCGAGTTCGAATGGACACCTTGCCAAACTTGTCAATCGCTTTATCCGGATAGCTACATCCGGAGCGCTTTATCCGGTTGGCTTCATCCGTGTCTTTTCATCCATGTCGCTTCATCCGTGTCGCTTTATCCGGGCATCTGTCAAACTGCCAAACCGCGTTTTCGTGCAAAATGAGGCGTGCTTTTGTTGCAAGAAGAAGAAGGAGGCGTGCTTTTGAGAATGATAATTATAATTACTTTCTTTCGCGTGGTAATAATAATTATAATTACATTATATGTGTAGTAATCATCTACTTCGTGTTTTATGTGTATTCTTTACAGGTGGCTGAAGGTAGCTGGTAGCTGATAGATGGAAGCTGGTAGCTGTTAGGCCGTTCCTGCTGCTGAAGGGCTGTGTTTTCGCATCCCACCGGAACGCTATGAAGGATCGAAAGCACGGATTGGATTAATGAAAGTTTGCTGGTAGCTGGTTAGCCGTTCCTGCTGCTGAAGGGCTGAGTTTTCGCATCCCACCGGAACGCTATGAAGGATCGAAAGCACGGTTTGTGTACGTGTTGCGATAAATGGAAGGTTGCTGGTAGCTGGTAGGCCGTTCCTGCTGCTGAAGGGTTGTGTTTTCGCATCTCCCCGGAACGCCATGAAGGATCGACAGCACGGATTGGATTAATGGAAGGTTGCTGGTAGCTGGTGAGCCGTTCCTGCTGCTGAAGGGCTGTGTTTTCGCATCCCACCGGAACGCTATGAAGGATCGAAAGCACGGTTTGTGTACGTGTTGCGATAAATGGAAGGTTGCTGGTAGCTGGTAGGCCGTTCCTGCTGCTGAAGGGTTGTGTTTTCGCATCTCCTCGGAACGCTATGAAGGATCGACAGCACGGATTGGATTAATGGAAGGTTGCTGGTAGCTGGTGAGCCGTTCCTGCTGCTGAAGGGCTGTGTTTTCGCATCCCACCGGAACGCTATGAAGGATCGAAAGCACGGTTTGTGTACGTGTTGCGATAAATGGAAGGTTGCTGGTAGCTGGTAGGCCGTTCCTGCTGCTGAAGGGTTGTGTTTTCGCATCTCCTCGGAACGCTATGAAGGATCGACAGCACGGATTGGATTAATGGAAGGTTGCTGGTAGCTGGTGAGCCGTTCCTGCTGCTGAAGGACTGTGTTTTCGCATCCCACCGGAACGCTATGAAGGATCGAAAGCACGGTTTGTGTACGTGTTGCGATAAATGGAAGGTTGCTGGTAGCTGGTAGGCCGTTCCTGCTGCTGAAGGGTTGTGTTTTCGCATCCCCCCGGAACGTCATGAAGGAAAGACAGCACGGATTGGATTAATGGAAGGTTGCTGGTAGCTGGTGAGCCGTTCCTGCTGCTGAAGGGCTGTGTTTTCGCATCCCACCGGAACGCTATGAAGGATCGAAAGGACGGTTTGGGTACGTGTTGGGAATAATGGAAGGTTGCTGGTAGCTGGTAGGCCGTTCCTGCTGCTGAAGGGTTGTGTTTTCGCATCCCCCGGAACGTCATGAAGGAAAGACAGCACGGATTGGATTAATGGAAGGTTGCTGGTAGCTGGTGAGCCGTTCCTGCTGCTGAAGGGCTGTGTTTTCGCATCCCACCGGAACGCTATGAAGGATCGAAAGCACGGATTGATGGAAGGTTGCTGGTAGCTGGTAGGTCGTTCCCGCTGCTGAAGGGCTGTGTTTCCGCATCCCTCCGGAACGCCACGGCTCGTGTGTGTGTGTGTTCGGATTGATGGGGGGCTAAAAGTAAAATAAATAAATCAAGTTGTTAGCAGCACGGCTCGTCTTCTTGTTAAAGAAGCGAATGAGCTAGACCTCAAATGCTGTATGAAAATAATTAAAAGAAAGAAAAGTCCTCTTGTTCGGATAGATGGGAGGCTTGTCCTCGCCCCTTTTAGGTTGCGATTGGTGGCTACCGTGGCTTCCAGATTTTTGTCCAACGGTTAGCGGTTTATTTTAGCATTATTTTATTTATATATTTTTGTTTTTATTGAGTTAAACGAAGCCCGGCCGTATTGTCGACGTACGTTGAAATAGTTTTGTTTCTCGAAAGAAATTTCCTTCCACGGATCAGCGGTGTTTAGCATTTATTTTATTATCGGCGCGAGGTATTTTATTATAGCGGAGTTATTTTATTATAGCGCAGTTATTTTATTATAGCGTAGTTATTTTATTATAGCGGAGTTATTTTATTATCGGACATGTTAGCGGTTTTTGTTGGTGTGCCTAAATTAATTTAAACTGTATTTGTAATATAACAGGTAGTTTAGCCTATTCATTAATTGTTTTATACGATTCTCATTGAATTTAGCACAGAGGTTTTAGATTTAGAATATATATTTTTTAATTCAATCTAATAGTTAAGTTCGTTTTGAATTTTACTTTCGAGCTCGAATGGACACTTTGCCAAACTTGTGCAGTGGTTTAAACCGGGCCTCATCGGTTCATCACGGCTTCCGTCAATTGTCAATCGCTTTATCCGGATAGCTTCATCCGGAGCGCTTTATCCGGATCTTTATCTTGTTCGCTTTATCCGGTTGGCTTCATCCGTGTGGCTTCATGCGTGTGGCTTCATCCGTGCCGCTTTATCCGGGCATCTGTCAAACTGCCAAACCGCGTTTAGCCTATTCATTAATTGTTTTATACGATTCTCATTGAATTTAGCACAGAGGTTTTAGATTTAGAATATATTTTTTAATTCAATTTTAAAGTTAAGTTCATTTTGAATTTTACTTTCGAGTTCGAATGGACACCTTGCCAAACTTGTCAATCGCTTTATCCGGATAGCTACATCCGGAGCGCTTTATCCGGTTGGCTTCATCCGTGTCTTTTCATCCATGTCGCTTCATCCGTGTCGCTTTATCCGGGCATCTGTCAAACTGCCAAACCGCGTTTTCGTGCAAAATGAGGCGTGCTTTTGTTGCAAGAAGAAGAAGGAGGCGTGCTTTTGAGAATGATAATTATAATTACTTTCTTTCGCGTGGTAATAATAATTATAATTACATTATATGTGTAGTAATCATCTACTTCGTGTTTTATGTGTATTCTTTACAGGTGGCTGAAGGTAGCTGGTAGCTGATAGATGGAAGCTGGTAGCTGTTAGGCCGTTCCTGCTGCTGAAGGGCTGTGTTTTCGCATCCCACCGGAACGCTATGAAGGATCGAAAGCACGGATTGGATTAATGAAAGTTTGCTGGTAGCTGGTTAGCCGTTCCTGCTGCTGAAGGGCTGAGTTTTCGCATCCCACCGGAACGCTATGAAGGATCGAAAGCACGGTTTGTGTACGTGTTGCGATAAATGGAAGGTTGCTGGTAGCTGGTAGGCCGTTCCTGCTGAAGGGTTGTGTTTTCGCATCTCCCCGGAACGCCATGAAGGATCGACAGCACGGATTGGATTAATGGAAGGTTGCTGGTAGCTGGTGAGCCGTTCCTGCTGCTGAAGGGCTGTGTTTTCGCATCCCACCGGAACGCTATGAAGGATCGAAAGCACGGTTTGTGTACGTGTTGCGATAAATGGAAGGTTGCTGGTAGCTGGTAGGCCGTTCCTGCTGCTGAAGGGTTGTGTTTTCGCATCTCCTCGGAACGCTATGAAGGATCGACAGCACGGATTGGATTAATGGAAGGTTGCTGGTAGCTGGTGAGCCGTTCCTGCTGCTGAAGGGCTGTGTTTTCGCATCCCACCGGAACGCTATGAAGGATCGAAAGCACGGTTTGTGTACGTGTTGCGATAAATGGAAGGTTGCTGGTAGCTGGTAGGCCGTTCCTGCTGCTGAAGGGTTGTGTTTTCGCATCTCCTCGGAACGCTATGAAGGATCGACAGCACGGATTGGATTAATGGAAGGTTGCTGGTAGCTGGTGAGCCGTTCCTGCTGCTGAAGGACTGTGTTTTCGCATCCCACCGGAACGCTATGAAGGATCGAAAGCACGGTTTGTGTACGTGTTGCGATAAATGGAAGGTTGCTGGTAGCTGGTAGGCCGTTCCGCTGCTGAAGGGTGTTGTGTTTCGCATCCCCCGGAACGTCATGAAGGAAGACAGCACGGATTGGATTAATGGAAGGTTGCTGGTAGCTGGTGAGCCGTTCCTGCTGCTGAAGGGCTGTGTTTTCGCATCCCACCGGAACGCTATGAAGGATCGAAAGGACGGTTTGGGTACGTGTTGGGAATAATGGAAGGTTGCTGGTAGCTGGTAGGCCGTTCCTGCTGCTGAAGGGTTGTGTTTTCGCATCCCCCGGAACGTCATGAAGGAAAGACAGCACGGATTGGATTAATGGAAGGTTGCGGTAGCTGGTGAGCCGTTCCTGCTGCTGAAGGGCTGTGTTTTCGCATCCCACCGGAACGCTATGAAGGATCGAAAGCACGGATTGATGGAAGGTTGCTGGTAGCTGGTAGGTCGTTCCCGCTGCTGAAGGGCTGTGTTTCCGCATCCCTCCGGAACGCCACGGCTCGTGTGTGTGTGTGTTCGGATTGATGGGGGGCTAAAAGTAAAATAAATAAATCAAGTTGTTAGCAGCACGGCTCGTCTTCTTGTTAAAGAAGCGAATGAGCTAGACCTCAAATGCTGTATGAAAATAATTAAAAGAAAGAAAAGTCCTCTTGTTCGGATAGATGGGAGGCTTGTCCTCGCCCCTTTAGGTTGCGATTGGTGGCTACCGTGGCTTCCAGATTTTTGTCCAACGGTTAGCGGTTTATTTAGCATTATTTTTATTTATATATTTTTGTTTTTATTGAGTTAAACGAAGCCCGGCCGTATTGTCGACGTACGTTGAAATAGTTTTGTTTCTCGAAAGAAATTTCCTTCCACGGATCAGCGGTGTTTAGCATTTATTTTATTATCGGCGCGAGGTATTTTATTATAGCGGAGTTATTTATTATAGCGCAGTTATTTTATTATAGCGTAGTTATTTTATTATAGCGGAGTTATTTATTATCGGACATGTTAGCGGTTTTTGTTGGTGTGCCTAAATTAATTTAAACTGTATTTGTAATATAACAGGTAGTTTAGCCTATCATTAATTGTTTTATACGATTCTCATTGAATTTAGCACAGAGGTTTTAGATTTAGAATATATATTTTTAATTCAATCTAATAGTTAAGTTCGTTTTGAATTTTACTTTCGAGCTCGAATGGACACTTTGCCAAACTTGTGCAGTGGTTTAAACCGGGCCTCATCGGTTCATCACGGCTTCCGTCAATGTGTCAATCGCTTTATCCGGATAGCTTCATCCGGAGCGCTTTATCCGGATCTCTTTATCTTGTTCGCTTTATCCGGTTGGCTTCATCCGTGTGGCTTCATGCGTGTGGCTTCATCCGTGCCGCTTTATCCGGGCATCTGTCAAACTGCCAAACCGCGTTTAGCCTATTCATTAATTGTTTTATACGATTCTCATTGAATTTAGCACAGAGGTTTAGATTTAGAATATATATTTTTTAATTCAATTTTAAAGTTAAGTTCATTTTGAATTTTACTTTCGAGTTCGAATGGACACCTTGCCAAACTTGTCAATCGCTTTATCCGGATAGCTACATCCGGAGCGCTTTATCCGGTTGGCTTCATCCGTGTCTTTTCATCCATGTCGCTTCATCCGTGTCGCTTTATCCGGGCATCTGTCAAACTGCAAAACCGCGTTTTCGTGCAAAATGAGGCGTGCTTTTGTTGCAAGAAGAAGAAGGAGGCGTGCTTTTGAGAATGATAATTATAATTACTTTCTTTCGCGTGGTAATAATAATTATAATTACATTATATGTGTAGTAATCATCTACTTCGTGTTTTATGTGTATTCTTTACAGGTGGCTGAAGGTAGCTGGTAGCTGATAGATGGAAGCTGGTAGCTGTTAGGCCGTTCTGCTGCTGAAGGGCTGTGTTTTCGCATCCCACCGGAACGCTATGAAGGATCGAAAGCACGGATTGGATTAATGAAAGTTTGCTGGTAGCTGGTTAGCCGTTCCTGCTGCTGAAGGGCTGAGTTTTCGCATCCCACCGGAACGCTATGAAGGATCGAAAGCACGGTTTGTGTACGTGTTGCGATAAATGGAAGGTTGCTGGTAGCTGGTAGGCCGTTCCTGCTGCTGAAGGGTTGTGTTTTCGCACTCCCCCGGAACGCCATGAAGGATCGACAGCACGGATTGGATTAATGGAAGGTTGCTGGTAGCTGGTGAGCCGTTCTGCTGCTGAAGGGCTGTGTTTCGCATCCCACCGGAACGCTATGAAGGATCGAAAGCACGGTTTGTGTACGTGTTGCGATAAATGGAAGGTTGCTGGTAGCTGGTAGGCCGTTCCTGCTGCTGAAGGGTTGTGTTTTCGCATCTCCTCGGAACGCTATGAAGGATCGACAGCACGGATTGGATTAATGGAAGGTTGCTGGTAGCTGGTGAGCCGTTCTGCTGCTGAAGGGCTGTGTTTTCGCATCCACCGGAACGCTATGAAGGATCGAAAGCACGGTTTGTGTACGTGTTGCGAT